>NC_142011.1:122165986-122465986 GCF_049901735.1 Notechis scutatus
TTAGCCCCTCCGGTCTAGCCAACACTCAACACCCGCCCCCAAACAAAACAAAACAAAACAAAAAAAATAAATCAGCACTAAGCGAAAGTTTCTGTGAGGTTCTCCCACCGGTAGGGCCTCGTTTACTGCATCGGATAGAAGAGCTGGAGGAATAGTGGGAGCAATGCTGGGGCCCTTACGCTACCCTTTTCAAAAGCTTTAGGAATATAGTGTCTGCAGGCGGCAAGAAAGCTCGGCCTTACACCACTAAGAAGCGCTAAGAGGGGAAAGTCAGGGGAGGCCGTTGCGTGGCTCTCTTCCCGGCCTAGTTCCGGCCAGATGAGCCGCGGCCCTTCTCTTCAGAATAGGGCAAAAGGCCTGGGGCCTTGCAGAGGGTGGCGTCCGGTTTAAGGCCTGGCGAGCCGGGTAGGGAGACGGGCGCTGGGCCGCGAGCTCTAGAAGGGTCACCCGAGCTTCGAGTTGGAAGGAGTTCCCTGGCGGTGGGCAGGAGAGCGGGGAGGGGGGGGATTTGGGGCTGCTGGTCGCCCTGTTCCCTTGTCAGCTCCTCTGGTTCTTTGCTGCAGGGATCAGCTTGCAGGTGGATTCCCTCACCGACCATTCCTGCTCGGCCGAATCGGATGGGGAGAAGGGCCCGTGCAGGGCGGGGGACCCTCTCTGCGAGTCCGGCTCGGAGTATAAGGACAAGTACGAGGAGATCGAGGAAGACGACGACGAAGAGGACGTGGACGAGGATGAGGACGAGGAAAACGACGAGGCGGGCAGAGGCCTGCCCCCCAAGCCCGTCACTTCGTCTCCTCTCACTGGGGTAGAAGCCCCGCTCCTGGGCCACCCGCACGGCCAGGATTCTGCCAGAAACGCCGCCAAAGCTGCTCTGGACGCCCGGATCTCCCCCTCGGTGGCTTCCCAGACCACGCAAGCCAGCAAGCCCAAGCTCTGGTCGCTGGCAGAAATCGCCACCTCGGACCTTAAACACCCGCACTCGCATCCCCACAACCACAGCCTGGGCCAGAGCTGCCCGCCTTCGGGCCCACCGCCTTCCGCCCCACACAACGCTGCCTACTCGCCTTCTTCGCTCTTGGGGAGGCATATTTATTATACGTCGCCTTTTTATAGCAATTACACAAACTACGGGAACTTCAACGCCCTCCAGGGACAGGGCATCTTGAGGTACAACTCGACCGCCGTGGCCTCCAACGAGGGACTCAACCAAGCGGTCTTAACTGGCGGCGGCGGCGCGGCTCTGAAGGCGGGCTCGGAAACCTCGCTGAAAACCATCACAAGCCACCTCGAACAGCATTACAAGCCTCCCAGTTCCGATCCCAAGAAAGGTAGGTAAACTCTTTGTTTCTCGTTTTTGCTTCCAAGGAAAGAAACACCCGCTTAGCCGACTCCAGGAGCGGCCAAAACGGGAGGGCCTTCCCGATCCCCCCCAGAAGACTGGAGGGGGAGCGGAATAGACGGTCCAGAGATGGAGGAGTGGGGTGGGGGAGGCAGCTTTTCCATAGCTCGAGAAGGCAAAGGCAAAGGGCATGTCAACTCCTTGAGACGCCACTGGCCTCACCTCCGGTTTGTTTTGTTTGGGATCCTGGGCTGCGATCCTAATCAAGATTCTGCCTGAAGGGAAGAGGATTTTCCTTCTAGGAATTCATATGTTAGGAAGGAAATGCAAATAGCCCTTTCCAAAATTAGCCAAACTAGATTGAGGGAACGAAAAACAAAATGTGGAGTCTAGGTGGTTAAAACTACTTCAAACCAGTTCTAAAACTCCTTTTTTTAAAAAGTTATGTCATGAATTTTTCATACCTGAAAAATGGAAAGCTACACAGATAGAACGCCAGCTTGTGTAAATACCACACATCTAACATTCCTAATTCTGGAGACAATGTTTTGAGTAAATGTGATAGTAGTGTAGTAGCAATAACACCCACTCATTTTGTGAAACAAGCAGAAATGTTGGCAGTCTGTGAGCTAGTAGATTCTCTGTATGAGTATATTTAGTCAGCAGAATGTAAGAGTGGGGTTATTAAACTCTGGATGCCGAGGATTGCAGCTTGAACAACCGCCCCCATCTAAGGGTGTCCTATCACCCTACGAACCCTGATGAGCTTACTTAAGCTTTAAATGGGAGATCATTAGGAAAGGTGGTCTCCCGATGAGCAATTATGCCCCCTCCCCTTAAATCTCCATCAGCTGAGAAATGATGCCATAGGGGCAGGCCTTTCAAGCAACCAGCTCTGAGCTTTTGTGCAAGAAGGAGCTGTAGCCCAGAGTGAATAATCTAGTTAGCCAGCTGTGTCCTGTGACTAACTGACGCTTCTATTTTGACAGACCCCACTGAAATGTGCACAGTAGGAGTACAACCATACCTATAGAAGGGCAATCACACAGCAGCCAGGCAAGTAAGTGAGACCCTTTTTTTCTTTTCTTTTCTTTTCTTTTTCTTTCTGCCTTTTATTCTGTTGCACTAGTTAGGGGGCATCGTTTGGCATCAGGTCCTAAGACGCATTGCCCAGGCCTGTAAATTGGCTTAATGCTCATTTCTTGCTCCATTACCAAAGACTATGATTACCAAGGACCTCCAACTGCATTTTTACCCTTTTGTTTCACTTTGCAGAAAACCGTTTAGCTGTTTTGTTATGCACACCATCCCTTTTGGAATGGATACTTAGACTTTTTAAATGTTATTTGCAATAAGGGAGTGAGCAATTATTGCACCAAAACCTCATTGAAATGATAGGTGTGGCGGGAAGAGAGAATGGTGTTCACTTTGCAATCCAGCCAGAATGGATCTCATTGTCCTCCTCCACTATTTGAAGTAAGCATGTAAAATAATAGATGCAAGAAACCTTTGTTGTTATATTGCCCGTAGGAAATGCAGGAGAACTTCCTACTTTATTTATTTAATTCAGTTTAGGCATCCTCTGACTCCAATTGATTCTGGGTGGCTGTACAATAAGGTATCCACATAGACGTTAAATTTAGAGAATGGTCCATCAAAACAAGCCTTTAATTTATCTGATATACATTTCAAATAGCAGAGACAGACAATGAGATAGACCTTGGCCAGGTTCCAAAGAGTATCTGCATTCATTACCCATCTATTTCCAAGAACCTGCTGCAGTTAATTTGGTTTTTAAAATAATAATCTTTTGATCAAATATTCTTTACTGCCTAAAAATAACCTCGGTCCTTCTCAGGCAAGGTAGGAGAATAACCTTTTCACTTTACTGCCAGTTTTAACACATTCTGTGTAAATGAAAGATTGAGGATGATCTGGTGTTTTCCTTGGTCCACAGGTAGGTGTCACAATTGCTTTGAGAAAAGTCAACAAGCCATCATCTCTTCCCAAGCTAATCTATCTATCTCTATCCGTAACTCTAACAAAACTCTAAATCCGGATCACAACTTGTGCCACTGTATAAAAGAAGACCACAGAGCACTCTTAGATCTACAGACTCTCTCTAATTATTGAACCAGAATTTTGTTGGACATTAATGTGCGTTTGCTGGTATAGTCTAGTTTCCCTAATGTATGTGTGATTAAAAAAAGGAAAACAAAAATGGAAAAAAAAGGAAATCTGTTTTTTCTCAGGATATCTTGACTTGATCACTTCATTGCCACGGTATATACATATATACATATATATATATATATAAATATATAATCTATATATCTATATTCTGTAGGTGTGATAGGACTTATTGTACAAATTCTTTGTAAAAGATACAGTAGGGATTAATTAAAGAAACTGCAAGTACTTACAAAATGAAACATATTTGATATTTATTTTTGTAATGATATAAAATCTAGTAATTTATGCAAGTTGTATTGCAATGGAATCCCAAGTCTTTTGTAAATAAATTATGCCTGGTTTTTATTTGAAACATTGATGGTTATACAATCCCTTGTTGTTTAACAAGAATTCTTTACTAATTTATATCTATAATTGTAAATAAAACAGATTAGTCTACAACAAGGTGCTGCCTTTTTATTCTATTTTACTGGTTATAAATATGCATATTTGGTAATTTATTATAATTTGCAAAGCATTACAGATATGTTATATCTTTTGAATTTATTTAGCAATGTGACTAAAACTTAAACTATTAGGAAAATTTTAAAAACTTCAACTTTAATCAATTTCTATAAATACACATATAGAAATAACCAACATTTTTCATACAAAATGATGTTTTAACCCACATTTGAAATAAACGCAGCTATTTTTTGTAATCAAAAAGTAAAAACACTGTAAGAAATCCTCCCAGTAAAAAATATTCTCCCTCATTTCAAGGGCTTTCTACACATTTCTATAATGCACTAATCACCTAAGACATTCATCTTGGGCTTTTTTTTAAAAAAAAAAAAAAGGAAAAAGAAGAAGCTCAACTGTCTTTTTTTTTTTACACTCCCCAGCAAATAATGAGAATTCCCACATAGTAAAATTTCAATAAAGAGACAAACAACCATTTATTTTCTTTTCCAAAGATAAATTGAGTGAATATAACTTACGGTTATGAAACAAGAATAATAGCTTCTTAGACTGCCCTTTAATCAATCATACACTTATTTTTCAAGAGGCTCATCTATTTTATTCCATGATTAATAATGTTCCGGCATGAGAGCATTATTAGATCCCAGCAGGAGAGATCCTGGATGCTTTTAGCTGCTTTGCGATGGTCAGTTGGGGTTCATTACGGGCTGATATTGAACCATTTATAAAATCTTGTCTAAACATCTGCCAGCTCAGATAGGCCGATGTGTCTGAAGATGGCAAATGGCTGGAACAGTTGATATTGACAAACGGGACTCTCTCCAGTGGCTTTTTGTTCACTGAAAATTAGTGGCCTCTGGCTCAGGGGCTTGTTAGAAAGGGCATTTGAAAGTGATCTCAGATAGTTCAGACTTCAGCCAAGGGAATGTTAACTGGATAAAGAATGTGGAGTTGTGAGAAAGAGAGAGAGAGGGAAAGAGAGAAAGAGGGCTGGTGGAAGGAGGGGAAGGCTGCAGCTACAGGAAGGTTGGAAACATTTTAGGCATTTGCAGTTTAGTCCCTTGGTGCTTAGAGCAGCTTAGCCAAAAGATGAGAGACACTGTTGGAACAAGTTGACAAATTTGCAGGAAGGGGAGAGAGAATCTTCTTAACCCAATGGGATTCTTTTCTTTACCTGAAGTTCCCACACACATAAATGGCTTGGGTTTCAAAATAAATACGTTTTAAAGTACATCTTTGGATTTTAGTAAGGCAGTTAAATAAGTCCAATTAAATTAATCAGGCTAATCCTCATTTCTAGAAGTTATTCCAACTAAGTGAAAACTGTTTACTGCTCATTACACAGACACAAATGAATTTATTGAAATGTTTTTCCCACTCCTTATTTCTTAGGGTGTCTGTGCAATTTTTTTTTGCACTTAAGAAATAATTTAGAGTACATGATATTTTATACTGATCTGCAGGAAACAGTAGAGGACCAGCCCATGGAGGAATTCACCCCGAAAGCTTCAGCTAAACAGAAATAAAGATATGCCTGGTTTTTTTTTCCAATTTGGGTTAACATAAAAGATGCTATATTAGGGTTTGCACCCCTTCAATTTATTTCAGGGGTAGATGGTACTATCAGAAATTTACTAATATCTCTACTAGCCCAGATTACAATGAGATTTGAATTAATAACACTCAGCCACGTGCATTATTGTGTGGCTGGCAAAACAGATTTCTTATTAGGAATGACATGTGGTATTAAAATAATTTCACATTTAAACACAATGTAGTGGTGTTTTCTTTTTAAAATCCAGGCTAAAACATGTTGAAGAAAGGCTTTGCAATCTCCCTCCCCAGTTGGGGGTACAAATCATTTCTCCTAGTCAGATTATTGGGGGAAAAGCTGAGACTTGGGTTTTTTTAAAAAAAAAAAAAACTTTTTTTATCCTGCCTTTATTATTCTTATAAATAACTTTATTATTCTTATAAATAAGTCCTGAACATATCTAATACTCCTTCCTCCTGCACTTTTCCTCACAACTTCAACCATGTGGTGTGAGTTGGGCTGAGAGTGATGACTGGCCCACAGTTACATCCACTTCATATGCCTAATGTTGGACTAGAACTCACAGTTCCTTTTTTGGGGGCCTGGTGCTTTCATTGCTAGACCAACCTGCCTCTTTTCCCTTTTTGGAGGCTCTTTATAAGGGAACGTTTTTCCCCCTAAGATCGACCACTTACATAATAGTTTCACCTCCACTTTTCTGTCTTTTTGCCTGTCTCCCTTCTTGTTATATTCCGGGTTTTGTTTTGTTTTGACAGGAAATATGCACATTCCATTGGGTTTTACTTTAAATTCATTTTGTGGCGAAGATTAGGAAATCTAACGACTTTAGCGGAAAAGTTGGAAGACTTGAAGCTGTGAATTGCTTCCTTCTTCACTTCCTCCTCCTCCTCCTCCTCCTGGGACTGTCAGGTTTTAGCCGGTTTGGTGTAATCTCGGGGTCGAAGCGGAGGAAGAATGCCAACACGGAGCGGTGCCTAATGGAACCGCGGCCCCTCTCACCCTCCTTGCGGACCTTCTGCGGTGTAAAAGAAGAGCAGGATCCGTTCCACATCTAGTACGCCTAAGATTACAGGGCAGTTCTTCTCCACTGGATCTGCACAATCCGGTGTGTGTGTGTATCCGCTGCGTTTTAATGAAGGTTTAATTTAGGAATTCTCCTCCTCTAGATCCGAAGTTTCACTTCAGTCTCTTGTCAACTCGCAGGAGAACTTTCTGAGGGATTTCGCCCCCTAATTAGACAGACCTGTACTCTTTTAAAAAGTCCGGAGACGAGGAAGGCAAAGGACTAACGATAACATTAAAATGCAGTGCCAAAGGACAATGTGGTATTCTCATATTTGGTTTCACATTTTTCCTCTCCACCCCCCTCCCCCAATGAGGAAGCCATTTAAATAACAGAAGAACACAGATGGAAGGGACCTTAAAGATCTTCTAGTCCAACCCTCTGCTCTGGGAGAAAACCTTACAATGTTTGTTTCAAACAAACGGTTGTCCACTCTCTTCTTAAATAACGTTTAAAGAACGATTTGATTGTTGTAATATCTCATCGCTTTGCAGCCCAGACGGCGGCCCAAATCTTTTACCATCCGAGCCTTCTCCAATTTCCCTTTGCCTTCAACTTCTGTTGGGTTAGCACAACCCTTGTGCCTCTAATTTTAACGATTAACGCTAGTTTCGGAGTCCGGTAGCCGCCTTCTCTCCCTTCTTCTGCCCCTCTGAGACTGGTTGGGCTGATTGTCCCAAAAGGAGGGGGATGAGCTTGCCCCCCTCCAATTTTTCGCTGCTCTCTTTCTGTCCTGACCTTCAAAGGGCTGCAATGCGTGTTGTCCATAAGAGAAACTTCTTTCTAGAAAAGAAACAGTCTGAAAGAACTGATACTTGTCCCGCTCTCATTTCTCTTGCAAGCGGGGTGGGGAAGAGCGGGCGGGGCAGTTAAGAGACTCCTCCGCAGGGTTGGTTTTTTTTTAACCCCCCCCTTCCCCAGTCAAGTGTAAGATTGTGATCGCTTTGCTGTTTTTGTGCTTTTGCTTGAAAAAGACCGGAACGCGGCGAGGTGGAGGGTTTTAGCTTTCCAGACACAAGGGCCGGGGAACAGGAGGCTTCGCGGATTGCTTGCAATGGATTGCTTGCCACTGAGCCCTCCCAGCCGAAAAATGGCTTGCCATTAATGCGGCTTTGGAAGCCACCGGCGCGCTTCTTTCCCACTTGCAATAACCCTGCAGTCGACGTCCTTTCCTAGAGTTACAATAACCCTGCTCCGCGTCCTTTTTTCTAGAGTTACAACCGAGAGTTCGCCGGCGCTGCTCCTGGGTCTCTTTGGCTCAGTTGGTGTGAACCGGTGGATTCCAGGTAAACGCGCCTACTCCATTCCCTGTCGACTGCAGCGTCTACTTAGGAGAATGCAGAGCTTTCATCCCAGGCTTACAGCCGCAGCAAAATCGGATTCTGCAAGAGCGCAATGGATCGGGGCGCTTATTTGGGAGGCTGCCTTTAGTTAGTGCAGGGCTCCGGTCTCGCCTCTCCAATCGCGCGGAGCGCAGCGTGGCGCGTCTACGGGTGTGTGAGAAGGCGTCGAATCTTTTTACGCAGCCCATAAAGCGGACAGGGTAACTTTTTGAGAGGTGCCGCCGTTTGTTGACCGCCCTGATCCCGAAGCGGGATAAAAGCGGAATGAATTTATCCTAAACGTTACTCGCCACCCTAATTAACAGACGTCGGAAGAAAGTGAGGGCGAAATTAATTTAGCTGTTCTGGTGGTTGCTTAGTATGCCCAAAAGGAAGGGGTTAAGGTTGATGAGTTTGGTTTTGGTTTGTTTTTTAACCCGGGAGTAAGCCGGTTTGGGGGTTCACTCACTGCCCCAGCTTCAGGTTTTGGGGCATCTGAAAAGACTCCAAAACGACGTACAGACTCTGACGAAAGGCGCTTAAAACCGCGTCCGTACAGATGGTGAAAGTGACACCCCGAAGATCTCAGCAATGGACCTTCGTACTGTTGAAGACTAGACACGTGTCGGGTCCCCCCCCTTCTCTCCCCTCCCCCACCAAGCCTTAAGTGCCTGTGCGTGAGATAATGCGGCTTTTCGAAAAGGAAAAAGCGGCGACAAGTCCGCAGAAGGGTGTTTTGTGATGGCTCTTTTTCCGCCAAAGCCTGGCTGTCCCTGGCTGCCTGTTTGGCGCAAGGGTCGGCCTTTGCCTTTTCTCTCCGTTCACACGATCCCTGCACTCAGAAAGGGACAGGGTTCTCCTCCCGGGACTGTCAGGACGCCGTGGGCTCCAGAAGACGGTTCCCTCACCCCTACCCACCCCCCAAAAACGACGTCTTTAGCGACCTGCTTATTCCAATTGAGCCCATCATCGTCCCCTGCGCTTCCTTGACAGCCAAGAGCCGCTTAGGGTGGGCCCACCTGCAAGCGCCCCTTCCCGATGACGGGCGTTTAAGTGATCTCCGCGTTAAATTATCAAACAGTCAGACAAGAGGATACTCTTTAAGATCGTTTCCTGGTGGTGGTGGTGGGGGGGGGGCATTTTCGCTTCCTCGCCCTTAAGAGAGGAAAGATAACGATAATCTCGTCAGGACTGCACCTCAGCTCGGAGCTTTGAGTTTGTAATTAAATAAGTAGTTTGTATTGTAATAAGCAGCGTCTGAAATGTAATAAAACAAACGTGCCCGTTCTCCCCTTAGAGGGCACCCAGCTGAATATCCAGCTCCTTCTTATTCCGAAGCCAGGAAGGTTCTCTTACCGGCTGCCTTTCCAAATATCAAATGTTTAGGATCCGAAACGGCGGGTCCCTCCCCTCCCCCGAAAGAAATAGCCATATGTGCATTCAAAGGAGCGTAAACTGACATTTCATTGTGTAGAACAGCCGATCAATTATTAATCGTTAGCGTCAACAATGGGGTTATAATTACTTTCGGTTACTTAAAGGCATATTTATTTATTTTTCTTCCTCGTCTCTCTGATCTGGCAATTAGCTAATCCTCTGGTGTAATGGACTCCGAGTTGATTTCATTCGGATGTCAGCAGAGTCCTCGGCGCTCTTCCCTGCCTCCTCTGGGCAGACAATTCTGGCTGTCTGGTCTGGGGGGAAGCGCTCCTCGCCTTTCTCCGCTCCAAGATTCCCTCGCGGTTCTTTCTCCCCCTCTCACAGAATCAGTTTGCCCCGAGACGGGAGGGGCGGCAGCTAAGCGGATCGCTGCTGCGAAGGGAAGAGCTGCAAAGAAGCTGCGGAGGCCGCAGTAGACTAGAAAGAGGAGGGCGACCCTTCCGCCGAGGAAAGGCGGGAACGCGGATGCATTCCCTCGGGGAATCAAGCCTTTGGCTGCAGCCGGGCAGTTTCGGCCGGCTCCTCCTCACCCGACCGTGAAAGAAGGGAAGGAAGGGAAGGAAGGAATGGAAGGAGGGAAGGAATGGAAGGGAAGGGAAGGAAGGGAAGGAGGGAAGGAAGGAAGGGAAGGGAAGGGAAGGAAGGAAGGGAAGGAAGGGAAGGAAGGAAGGAAGGAAGGGAAGGAAGGGAAGGAAGGAAGGAAGGGAAGGAAGGAGGAGGAAGGAAGGAAAGGAAGGAAGGAGGAAAGGAAAGGAAGGAAGGAAGAATGGAAGGAAGGGAGGAAGGAAGGAAGGAAGGAAGGAAGGAAGGAAGGAAGGAAGGAAGGAAGGAAGGAAGGGAAGGAAGGAAGGAAGGAAGGAAGGAAGGAAGGAAGGAAGGAAAGGAAGGAGTATCGACACTCAGGCAGGAAGGAGTCACTGTAGCCTTCCAAGGAATCTTTATGGCGGGACATTTCAAGCATTCTGAACTCACGGCTAAAATCCCTCTAGGGAAAAAATGGAAAGCGATAAAAAGAAAGCATTTTTCACCAATGGACGCAGCTTCCTTAAAATATTCTTGTTGAACATCATTTGTGAAATAGTCATTTTTCAAGAAAAACAAACGTCATTCTCCCCTCCTCTCCTCTTACCCTATCCTATCCTATCCTATCCTATCCTATCCTATCCTATCCTATCCTATCCTATCTTGACTTTTAAAGAATTGAAAAAAATTCCCCAAGCCTAGAATGAAGGTAGAAACTGCTCTTGGACTGGAATCAAGCAGGCCACTGATCCTCTTTCTAAGTGGGGTTTTGGAAATTCACCAAGAAATACAATTTTGAAGTTCAGGTAGATGAAGCAGGACCAAATAAATTTCAGAGAATCACTTGGGTTTTCAGACACAATTATAATCATGATTACATTGCAAGGGCAGAAATGTTTCTGTAAGGATCGTTTGTGGTGGGTCCTCTCACAATTATAGTAATATCACCCAATCGGAGTCCCGGAATCCACATTTACGGAACCCCAAAAAATTTGTGTTCTCTTGGGAACAGTCTTTACCCACAAAGCAAAGAGACTGTATTCTTTAGACCAGGGGTCTCCAACCTTGGCCACTTTAAGCCTGGAGGACTTCAACTCCCAGAATTCCCCAGCCAGCTTTGCTGGCTGGGGAATTCTGGGAGTTGAAGTCCTCCAGGCTTAAAGTGGCCAAGGTTGGAGACCCCTGCTTTAGACCATCAGCTCAGTGAGTAACTATTACTGGTAGTGAGCCTGCTGAAGTTTTTCTTCAGGCTGGAAAGCAGAGAGGGGAACCCCACTCACAAAATGACATTCTTCGTTCTTACCTGGATCCTAAACTCTTCACTGAACGCGTCTCCAATTTGGATTAACTAGACCGACTATCCTGAATTGGTTGGCCTTTTCGCACATAGTGTCAAGACACCGTTCTGAAATCACGGTTTGTTTTTTTTGAGCAAACCAAAGCGGCCCCGATTTACGTCCTAACGGGAGGTCCGTGAAACGGGCAAACCTTGTAAAGGTTTGGCGTTCTGGATAAATTCTTGCCGGCAAGTATTTTGTTCTTGGTTTTGTTCCTCGCCATTTCCCTGAAATAGGACTAAGCGGGGAGTGACCTCAGCTGACCTTCCCACTTCCAGCCGCATCCGTAATGTTACCCCTTTAGGCTCAATCGTCTTTATTAACTCGGCTCTTATTAGATTTAAGCCTTTCTATACCGATCTGTAAGGCGGATAATATTCGCAATTTAATTCGTCCTGTACACATCGAATCGAAGGCAGTAAAATACGTCGGGGTGGGAAAACTGTAGCGGGGGAAGATCAAGAAATCTGGAGTGTAGCTGGAGAAACTCCTCCAAACAGACTCCCGTTCGGACTGACTGCTTCGGTTCGCGGCTCTCAAAATGCGGCTCTACCCCCACATTAATTCAGCCTGACAGCTCTATCCGAATCCCCCCCCTCTTTTCCCTTCCCGTCCTCTCCGTCCACCAAAGAATACCGCTTTTCAAAGGGGTATGTTTTCATTTGTCACTTCAAGGCAATCAAAGGCAGCAACGTTTACTTAGCCGGTTAACGTCGTAAAAACAAGTTTAAAAGGGGGTGTGTGTGAATTAAAGGGCCGTCTGATGTCTCTTCCCCCCACCCACCTCCACCCTCCCGCCCTCCGGTATTCCCACGTCAGCCCCCACTTGGTTGAGCAAAGAGCCGGCGAGGCTCAAGGGACAGCAGCCAACGGGAGATCTCATCTGCGGCTTTCTAAGCATTGAAGTTTTGTAGTCCGCCTTTCCAGAAAAACGCCCAGAGTCGAAAGGCAAAGGCATCTGAAGGGCGCTGAAACGCCAACAACGAACAGAAAGAAATCAGGGCTTTTGAAAAGTCCTTTTTTCCCATACAAACCTCCACCCCCTCTTCTTCTACTTCTTGCTCGGCTGGAGTTGTGGGTGGTATTTACCGTCAAACTCTAATCTACCTGGTTTTTGAAAATCTGGGTGGTGGCAGACGGCCGGTGGGTAAGACAAAGGGCTGTTTGTTCTGGAGCCTTTCCCGAGAAATGGGATCGCAGGGCAAGAAGCCGAAGTCCTTTGTAGTGGCTTCGGCTTTCTGTGCCTCTCAGGGTGAAGGGTGGCCGCGCTGGCCTCCCTCCTTCTTCGCACCGCGGACATCAAACGGGGAAAGAAGAAGAAGAAGAAGAAGAAGAAGAAGAAGAAGAAGAAGAAGAAGAAGAAGAAGAAGAAGAAGAAGAAGAAGAAGAAGAAGAAGAAGAAGAAGAAGAAGAAGAAGAAGAGATCCACAGAGGCAGGTTCGCCCCTCAGTCGGAAGAGGGGAGAAGGCCGTGAGAGAGCTTGGAGGTTTGCAACCGGAGCTGATAACCATTAGGCCAGGGGTCTCCAACCTTGGCAATTTTAAGACTTGTGGACTTCAATTCCCAGAATTCCCAGGAATTCTGGGAGTTGAAGTCCACAAGTCTTAAAGTTGCCAAGGTTGGCTGAGGAATTCTGGGAGTGGAAGCCCACAAGTCTTAAAGTTGCCTAGATTGGCTGAGGAATTCTGGGAGTTGAAGTCCACAAGTCTTAAAGTTGCCAGGTTGGCTGAGAATTCTGGGAGTTGAAGGCCACAAGTCTTAAAGTTGCCAAGGTTGGCTGAGGAATTCTGGGAGTGGAAGGCCACAAGTCTTAAAGTTGCCTAGATTGGCTGAGAATTCTGGGAGTTGAAGTCCACAAGTCTTAAAGTGCCAAGGTTGGATGAGGAATTCTGGGAGTGGAAGCCACAAGTCTTAAAGTTGCCAAGGTTGGCTGAGGAATTCTGGGAGTGGAAGCCCACAAGTCTTAAAGTTGCCAAGGTTGGCTGAGAATTCTGGGAGTGGAAGCCCACAAGTCTTAAAGTTGCCTAGATTGGCTGAGGAATTCTGGGAGTTGAAGTCCACAAGTCTTAAAGTTGCCGAGGTTGGCTGAGGAATTCTGGGAGTTGAAGTCCACAAGTCTTAAAGTTGCCGAGGTTGGCTGAGGAATTCTGGGAGTGGAAGCCCACAAGTCTTAAAGTTGCCGAGGTTGGCTGAGGAATTCTGGGAGTGGAAGCCCACAAGTCTTAAAGTTGCCTAGATGGCTGAGGAATTCTGGGAGTGGAAGCCCACAAGTCTTAAAGTTGCCTAGATTGGCTGAGGAATTCTGGGAGTTGAAGTCCACAAGTCTTAAAGTTGCGAGGTTGGCTGAGGAATTCTGGGAGTTGAAGTCCACAAGTCTTAAAGTTGCCGAGGTTGGCTGAGAATTCTGGGAGTGCCCACAAGTCTTAAAGTTGCCTAGATTGGCTGAGGAATTCTGGGAGTTGAAGTCCACAAGTCTTAAAGTTGTCAAGGTTGGAGACCCCTGCATTAGGCGGCGCCTGGTGGAGGCTGCTCCGTTCTATTGGTCGCTGGGAAGGGGAGGAGTTAATGGGCCAGATGCGGGGAGGGTAGAAGTCCTGTTGACTTTGAGTAAGCAGGAGAGAGGACTGGAGTTATGTATAAGAACTGAAAAAGAAGGTGGACAATACAGGCAGTCCTCGACTTACAGCAGTTCGTTTACTGACCATCCAAAGTTGCAATGGCACTGAGGAAAGTGACTTACGACCATTTTTCACACGACCCGTGGCAGCATTTCCATGGTCACGTGATCAAATTTCAGATGCTTTGCAATTGGCTCATACCGAGACCTTCTGGCAAGCAAAATCAATGGGGAAAGCCAGATTAACTTAAACAACCGGGCTACTAATGTAACAATGGCAACGATTCACGTAACAATGGTGGCAAGGAAGATGGTAAAATGGACGTCAAAGCTCACTTAACAAATGTCTCACTTAGCAGCAGAAAGTTTGGGCTCAATGGTGGTCGGGAAATTGAGATTAAAAACGAAAACAAAATACCCTCAAAATGTTGGCCATGCCAGGGTCTTTGATCCTATGGCTGTGGCCGCCATTTTGACTTTTTTTGGATTCCTCTGCAGACATCCTTATGGATAAGCTTTCCAGACAGCCTGGCACAAAAGATCCCTGCACCCAAATACCAAGGCTAGAACTTCACTACAAGGCTTCCCATTCTGCCACACCAAGCCTTCAGAGGCCTCTTTGCCGAATAGGGGAGCTGTGGGAGCAGGAGTTCAATGGGGACTAGAGATACCAGTGGCAACAGTGGTGGGATTAAAAACATTTTACTACCAGTTCTGTGGGCGTGGCATGGTGGGCGTGGTAGAGGAACGTTACTACAAAAATCTCCATTCCCTCCCCACTCCTGGGGGAAGGTTACTGCAAAATCCCATTCCTTCCCCACCCTACTAACCTGCTTTCCAGCTCCGTTCTCCTGTCCAGGGCAACAAAAAGAAGACTCAGCTGATCAGCTGGGACTCGACTTGGAAAGCAGAGAATAGGTGGGGGCCAGTCAGAGGTGGTAGTATTTGCCAGTTAACAGATAACAGATAATCAGAGTTGGAAGGGACCTTGTAGGTCATCTAGTCCAACCCCCCACGCAAGAGGGAGACCCTACACCATTTCTGACAAATGGCAGTCCAATCTCTTCTTGAAAGTCTCAAGTGATGGTGCTCCCACAACTTCCGAGGGCAAGCTGTTCCATTGGTTGATTGTTCTCACTGTCAGAAAGTTTCTCCTTATTTCCAGGTTAAATCTCTCCTTGTTCAGTTTCCATCTGTTATTCCTTGTCTGGCCTACAGGTGCTTTAGAAAATAGCTTGACCCCTTCCTCTCTGTGGCAGCCCCTCAAATATTGGAAGACCGCTATCATGTTCTCCAAGCTACTCAAAATTTCCGCTACCGGTTCTCCAGAAGTGGTCAGAACCTGCTGAATACCACCTCTGAGTGGGAAGGATAATTGGTGTTATTTTCTCCATATATTAAAACCAGATATTAGACCAATTTAATCTCTAGTGACTTCAGGACTGAAGAGATCCACAACATTGAGAACCTCTGCAAGGCAAATCAACAGTACATTTATTCAGGAATCTTGCTAAGTGTGGCAAGAGGCAGTTCTGTTACAGGTAAGAGTGCCCAGGGATTTATAGTCACACCTTTAGCCATATAAAGTGTGCCTTTGTTACTATCATATCAGCACTGTCATCGTTGGTTGATAGGATAAGGTACTATAAGTCACTAGTTTCTCACTAATGAGAAAACAGCTTGAATAATGAGGACACTTTATAGCAATTGTTACATCATGCCACAGAAGTGCAAGCTTTCTTGAGTCCAACTCAATTCCCATTGAAAATATGGGCACATCCGTGCATGAGTATCCACGAGAAGAGCAGGAGGAGAAATGGTAAAATGTGCATGATGACACCATCATGCCAATGCTGCAATTGATGCCAATGCTGCCATTCCATACTTATGTCCTGATGTGTGATGCAGGCTGGATGTGAATGATTTCTGGCGAGGATTTTGACAGTTTAGCGATATTGCAATTTGCCTGCAAGTGCTGTTGTGTTTTTCTTGGTAACAATATGGAAGTAGTTTGCTACCTCCTTCCCCCCAAGATCCTTTTCAGTTCTGGGATTTTGTGGTGGCTCCCATCCAAAAAGTAAGAAATTTAGCTATCTAGTGTGTAGCATTCAATGAACCAGAGAAAGAAGATAGATCTGACTTACAGATTCTTTAAAGCAGTGACATCATTCTCCCGGGATCCTTCCTGCTTGGGAAAAGATACAGCTGCTTTAAAGAGTTCCAAACCAAAATCTATGTTCATACTTTCACATGCAATTTTCTGAAATCAAACTAAACCACTTTATAGGACTAATAACTACATCCTACAGTGTTTCACTTCTTGCACAACAGCCAAGGTTGGCCTCAGCTAGAGTAGGCAGTTGATGTTATAAATCGCTGTGTGGATTAGAACCAAACAACATGTATTTTGCTCTGCATAAGAACCTTGGATCCAGGTCTGTGCCTGCTCCCTAGCAAGTATCTGGGTATTCTTGTGTTAATATTCTAAATCCAGGAAAAAGGCCCCTTCTAATCCAGAAATAACATCTGTCTCCCCAAAAGATGAAGAAAGTTAAGATCTCCTCACAGATTGCTGTGGCTGATGGACAACCAGATTGGGTGCCCTGTTGCTGGATTATTATTATTATTTTTTTGTTTAGCTGAATGGGAGCAAAGTATCCTTTGATTGAAACAGCATGTTTTGGGTTTCTCCGGAAAGAGGTGGGTCATGCTGACACGAGGTGGAGGCGGCAAGCCACTCCAGCTTTGCTGATCTTCATTCTCCTTCTCCCCCCTTCCGTTTCCCTTCTCTTCCTGGCATGCACATTACATTTCAGTCATGCTTTTTGCAGCTGAATACAATATCCCCCAAAGAAGAGCAGAAGCAAGACACCCTGACAGCAACCCTGAGTTAAGAAAAAATCCTTGCACAAGAGTATCAGCTCTAATTAAGATTCTGTTTAGCAGTCCTGGCTGGAATGTTAATATTAGCTAGGAAGAAGTAAGAGCGGGGGGGGGGGAGACAACCATTTACCCCACCTCACCCCCTTCAAAAAGAGGAATGCTGGGCTTGGATGATAACATCTCTTGCTTCTGTCCAAGGTCTACCCAAGCCTGTTAAAAATCCATTATCTCCAACAGCTCCTGTACTTCATTTTCTCACCCTCCCTCCTTCTCTGCCGCCTGAGTTTGAACTGGGCTGTTCCCTTGGCGTTGCAGCTGATGCCTGGAGCCCAGCAAAAGCCAATACTCTCTGAGGGGCTTGGAGGCCGAATCAAGCTCCTCTTTCTGCCTTAGAAGGCTCGGCCTGTCCCAGCTTCTGAGACAAATATAACCCCCAATTGCTTGCTTGCCTGATTAGGATCTCTGTGCTGGCGTCTCTGCACAACCTCCCCCCCGGGGCTGTGCCGACCCTTTTGAAGTTCTTTCCTCTTCTGCTGACACAGAAGTTTACAAGAAGAAGTCAGGGGGGGTTACAAGGCTCAACAAGGCAAACTTAGTCTTCTCTCAAAACTTAACACCTGGGGGGAAGAAAACAAATACGTATGCTCCTCACTGACTTCCCGGAAGACACATCTGGGGCCTGTTTTTTCCACAAGTGGCTGACCAAGGAATGCATCCCTCTGCTAGCCCAAATCAATAGATACAAACTCAAGGTAAACCGCACCAAACTTGATTGCAGGAAATACGACTTCAGCAACAGAGCGGTCAATGTCTGGAATACTCTACCTGACTCTGTGGTTTCTTCCCCAAACCCCAAAAACTTTAATCTTAGACTGTCTACTATTGACCTCACCCCTTTCCTAAGAGGTCTGTAGGGGGCGTGCATAAGCGCACCAATGTGCCTATTGTCCCTGTCCTATTGTTTCTTTTATTCTTCTTATATGTATCCATTTCATGTATTCATAACTATGTTTATACTTATACCTGTTATCTTATAATTGCTTGACAAAATAAAATAAATAAAAATAAATAAAAAATAAATAAAATCCAGCCTATGGTATGCCACCTTTGGGCAAAAAAAATGTATGCCACCTTTGCATGCCACCTTTGGGTAAACATTGCCAGAACACAAATAGGAACAATGTAACCTGGAAAGAATAACAACCTGTAAAAATACAAAGGGGATATTAAAACTCAACTCTGTCTTAAAAACCTGAAAGGAAAACCTTGCTCTAGAGCAGGGATGTCAAACTTGCGATGACACGTCATCACGTGATGTATTGCAACTTTCCCCCCCCTTCACTAAACTGGGGGTGGGCGTGGCCAGCGCATGACGCATCCGGCCCATGGACTGCGAGTTTGACACCCCTGCTCTAGGAGAACAGCATTCATATGGTGCTATGACCACAAATCCTTTTCAGTTAGGCCCAACAAATAGGCCATTTTTCATAGGAATGGCCTTGAAAGAGCTTTCCTGCAAATCTGGTTATACAGGTTTCTTACAAGGTTACATTAGAGTGACAAGACTGTGACATCACAGGTGGGTGAGTGGTTTTCAGCGACTAAATTGTCTTAACTGAATGCCATCCAGAGTTACTGTTATAAGATGGGCACCCATATCAATGCAGTAAGTAAATTCTAATAAATTAAAAACACATCACTCAGGGTCCATTGGAACCGAGTAGCTAATATATTCAAGTAAAAAAAACACACCAAATAAATGTTCTGTAATAACAGGCCTATCATAACTCATTGCAAGAATTCACATTGATGTGACAAAGCACAGGTACCAGCTACCAACAAAAAGAAAGTGTCCAAGGAATATGGATGCTTGGCAACGTTTATTTTTCTGTAAGTGGAAAGGTTTGTTTGTGAGGAAAATCCTGCAAGGACAATGAGCCCCTTTCTGAAGTACAAAATTCTAAAAGCTATACATAAATTTAATGTTACTCTGAAGGGTTAGGGTTAGGGTTATACTATACATCTATAGTGACCCAACAGAAAATTGTATCACTGTGATATGTGCTTTCCCCATTGCTGATCCATGTCCAGTGGCCTGAGAGCACAACCCAGCAATGCTAAAGGGGAAGGAGAAGAGGAAGGACAAAGGGAGAAATTCTACATTTCCCGTAAATATTGTCTCTGCTATCTAACAGTAGATTTGGGCAAGGGTATTTTTCTTCTTTCTATTTTATTCAAAGTATATGCATGGGTTTGGTGGAGTGGCTGTTTCACTGGAGGTTTCAGGCCTCTGGATGGAATGGGGCAAGACAGTTGTCCAGTTTCATGTCCATTTGCACAATACTTTCAAGAAAGTCAAGGTTTTCATTCTGTTTTTTTACAGGCAACATCTTATTTATATTCCATTCTACAGTATTAAAGTTTATTGCTCAAGGGCATTTGAATCCACTACCCCTGAATGTCTGAAATCAGTTCACTTTTGCAGTGTACAGACCCTCCTGTATTACAAAATTCAGCAATAAAATTGTGGTCTTTGATTGCATGTGTTTTTTTTTTTTTAAGTAGTCAATCATTGCATCAAGGTTTGGCCTAAAAAATTTTCTAGTGAAATTGCTATATATTTTAAGGAGGATCCCCCCCTCTGGGGGGATAAACTATAGCAGAAGATAGATAGATAGATAGATAGATAGATAGATAGATAGATAGATAGATAGATAGATAGATAGATAGATAGATAGATGATTGACAGATAGATAGATATAGACATATATAGATATAATGGTTTAACCCCTTTGTTATGACCAGCATTAATGGATGGAAATGATCTCACAGACGCTGTGGAATTGTAAACAGTAGAACTGTTTGGTAAATCTTTGAAAATAACATATGTGCCACCTAAGGGAACCAAAGATTCTGTCTTGTTCACATGTCATCCTACAAATGGAGAAAGAGAACTGGCCCAATGTTTTCTCCTCTGCAAATATTAGAAATAACACATTGTCCTCTTGGGTCATGTGACCATATTAGTGTTCGCAGGACTGATGACCAGGAAGATATGCCTATTCAAAACAGATCCAGCTCCTCTTGTATATGGGGTATCGTTAATGTTCAAAGAGGGATAAAGCTTTATTACTTCAACAATTTGGAACCCTCTGAATATTTATTTGTTAAATTTGTTTGCTGCCCATCTTGCCATGGGACTACTCTGGGCAGCTTATAGCAATAAAATGAAATGTATATGTATATGTATGTGTATGTGTATGTGTATGTGTATTTATATATATATATATAAATATAACAATAGCAAAGACATAAAACAATAAAAATAAATAAAGGAAGTAAAATAATATGAAATTAAGGAAGATGGGTAGAGGCAGAGCAGAAAGATGGGAGGGGGTTCAGTCATCTAATTAGACCAGCAGGCACTTCCAGTAATGTGCTCCCCTATTGGGTCCCCAGGCCAATTGGCAGAGTCAGGGTTTCAGGCCTTTGGAGGAGGATAAGAGGGTGGAGGCAAACCTCGCCCCAGAGGGTAAGATATTGCAGAGGGCCAGCACTACAGCACAAAGGTTCTTCTGGATTCTGTCAGTCAGAGTTCCTTAACTGGCAGGGTCATCAGCAGACTTTTGCTGGCACAAATAGGGTGGGCTTGTCTTAGTAGGATGAGACAGTTCATCAGGTAATCTAGGTCTATGCCATGAAGGGTTTTAAAGGTCATCACCAGCACCTTGAACTGTACCCGTAAGCAAACCAGTGCAACTTCTGAAGAAGTGGTGTAACATTGGTCATTCTACCAATTCCAAAGACTTCTTGCACTGCTCACTTTGTACCAATTGAAGCTTCCGAATAGCATTTCCAGCATAGCCCCATGCAACGTGCATTGCAGTGATCCCGATGAGAGATGACTAGGGCTTGAGTGACAAAGCGTAGGGAGCCCTGAATCAGGAAAGCCTGCAGCTGGTTCATTAGTCAAAGTTGTGCAAAGCTTTCCTAGTCATGACTGCTACCTGATCTTTTATCAGGATCTGTGCATCCAGGAAACTCCCTAAGTTGCAAACTGGGTCTTAACAGGGTAGTAGTGTGACCTCATCCAGAATCACAGATGTCAAAGATCTGGATCTTGAAGCTCCATGTATTCAAAACTACTTGGTCTTGCCAGGGTTCATCATAGCCCATTTCCCCCCATCCAGTTCCCTACAGCCTCCAGGCACTGCAAAGGAAAGTGGCACCATCACTCAGGTCACCAGATATGGAGAGGTAAAGTTGAGTATCACTAGCATATTGATGATATCGCAAGCGATAGTGGTGGATGATTTCACCCAGGGCTTATTCCAATTCTTTTGCGTCGTTATGTTGTGATTTTCCAACAATACAGTCTTTCCCAGCAATTGTTGTGTTTGACTTCCATGTCTCTGCCATCATCAATTCTTCCATAGACACTGAACAGCTGAGGG
This sequence comes from Notechis scutatus, assembly GCF_049901735.1. Lineage (NCBI taxonomy): Eukaryota > Metazoa > Chordata > Lepidosauria > Squamata > Elapidae > Notechis > Notechis scutatus. The sequence goes on from NC_142011.1 coordinate 122,187,174, forward strand.
TCTGGTGATTAAAACATGCTAAGAATCTCAAAAGATTTAATGAGGGTATTGTGGGAAGCTTATTAGTAATATGGACTAGTTTCTAGGAACCTTCTCCAGAGATAAATGGAAAAGGTTTCTAGAAGTTAGTCTGCTAATTGTGTAAAGTAAAAATATTTACAACTTCAGTTACACCAACGACAGCCATTGATTGCATTTTATGTAGCCTATCTCCAAGAGAAAAGTAGCTTGAAGACTAATTTTCAGCAGAAAAGAGTTTGACGAAGGATTAAGAAACTTCTATCTAAATTATAATGGTTTTTTGCAGCATTTTTGCATTACAGGATGGGAAAGTGTCAAAGAAAAACCCACACACCCCAATAGGACATCCAAACCATTTGACTTTAATTCTCACTTGTGTTTCTTTCTGTCTGTAGAGCATTTTACATACTTTTTAAAAAATCTTTTAAAGATAAAATAATTTGGTCTTCAGCTACAAATAAAATTTAATTTTTCTCCCTAAACATTTATCTTGTTTTTCTTTTGTTTTATAATTATGTTCTACATTATTATCATTTGTGTCCAGACATAAGATTCCCTTAAAATTTTTGATTTTTGATAATATTGAAACTGGAGGGGAGCTCTACTAGAATTATAGCTGTCATGTGGGATTTTCAATATGAAATATATTATATTTTGATTTCTAATACAGTTTCCCCCTCTTATCGCATTTGCTTTTTCAAAAATAGAAATGTTTCTAGCCATACATACTTTTGAAAGTGATAAAGTTGTAAAAGGAATGATGGATCATACAGATAAATATCATTTTCCCCTACACTTTCTGAATATAAATGAAAAATTGTTCCCTTTTTCCCTACCAAAATGGAGTTTATAGTCTTATTTTAGCATACTTTTCCCTACAGGCTCACTCTGTTTCAGAATTTTGGGAGTTGTAGTCCCAACGCATCTGGAATGCAGCAGATTGGGAAAAGCTGTCTTTGACAATGTCTCTTCCATCCGAAGCACACTTGATCTCCATCTCCCCATGGCATGTAGCTGTCAAGATCAACAATGGCATTTATCCCTTTGATCTTCTAGTTGTGTTGGGAAAGTCCCCTTAGCTTGGAATGGGTCAGGCACAGTTTTCTGCACTTCAGGTTTTCTTAAAACCCATTTTTATTATGCAAACAAAACTTAGTTTTCTGCTATTCTTATCTCCTTCCTTTTTCTTGTTTATATTGACTCTGAATGCTGTTTCATACCAACCTGAAGCTTTTGGCAGCCAGTTTTTTTTTTTTATTGCTTTATTCGTCTAGTGCTTCCTCTTAGATATATCCTAGTTCTTGTAGCTAAGTTTCTTCTGTTTGCCACCTCCATAACTTAAACCAGGGTTTTTAATTTTTTTTTATTTAGTAATGGGTATATTTAGAATTCTGAGTATATGTTGAAGGCACTTTTGCAAAATGGCTGCCAGGGGAGTGATTGCCAATTAACAAAATGAGTATCATGGGGAATCTTACAAAGTCATAAAGCACCAGAATGCTATTTGCCACCATCCTGTGGAGGTACATTGTCCTCTTTCCAGGCAGATGAATATATGTATTTCTCTTAGGTACAGTCATCCATCATTTTTATTTTGTAAGAAAACTGATTTAAGTACAGGAAGCAGTCTTGGAAAGAAAGGGGGAGGGTTGGAGGGAGGGGAGAGGGGGACGACTGAGTCTTTTGTAGCATGCCAGTTTTTAATTAAAAATATTTTTTCAAATATCAAAATCACATGAAGCAGGGAGCTTAAGACCCACAGCATGCTGCTTCATCACCAGCTCCTGTTCTTTTCTTTGCAAACGGATTTCTATCTACATTTTCCTTCTAAGTTTCCTTATCTACTTTTTAAATGAAGCCTTCATTAAATGAATGCAGCCTTATGTTGCCTCTGTTCTGCACTCTCATCTTACCCTTCTTTTAATGGGCATTAACTTGTGACCTCCCTAAGCCTCAATTCTTATCTTGTCAATCTGTTATAAAGCCTGGTTTGCCCAAGAACTAAGCTGTAATTGGGTTGGGTTGGTTGTTGCTTAGTGTATTATATGAGCCAACTGCTGGGCTTTACAAACTGTAATTTATAATTTTGCTGTCAGTGATATGTGTACAAGGTGATTTCATACAAGCAACAAACCTGATACAAGGTCTGAGAAACCTTGCAAAAGTATAACAGGAGAGACTGGAGGAACTGAATATGCATATCTTGCAGGAGAAGGGGGAAAGGGGATGGGGAACATGACTGAAATCTTTAAATGTATTAAGGGTCTAAATAAGGTTCTAGAACAGTGATGGTATTCAGCTGGTTCGCACCGGTTTGGGCAAACTGGTAGCAAGGATTTAGCATGGGTCGCAGAACTGGTTGTGACTTCTGGCTGGCCACGCCCCTGATCCAGTCGCCTGGTCGCTGCTCAATGCTCGCTTACCCCAACTGCCTGATGCTAACCTACCCAGTCACTCCTTAAGGTATTTCTTTCTTCCCCCTCCCTGTGATCAGCTGTGCTGGGATTCCCCTCACTTACCCACTGCTTTGCCCAGGAGGCATCCCTGAGGCTCAGGAAGTCATTTTGCCTTCCTGGGCCCCAGGGAGGCCCCAAAATGGAGGGTGGGAGGTGCTGCACGCCCCCTCCAGGCTCCATTTTTTTTCCTTCCTGAGCCCGAGGGAAGCCTTCTGGGAGCAAAAACACCCCCAGGAGGCTTCCCTGAGGCCCAGAAGGCCCCAAAATGGAGGTTGGGGGAAGATGTGTGCCCCCCCGGCTCAGTTTTCTGCCTTCCTGAGCCCTAGAGAAGACTTCTGGGAGCAAAAATGTCCCCCCCCGGAGGTTTGCCTGAGGCTCAGAAGGCCCCAAAACAGTGGGGGTTGCTGCAAAAAGCAAAAAAAGGAGACATTCCCACCTAGTCACATGGCCATGTCCCCTAGCCACGCCCACAGAACCGGTGGTAAAATTTTTTGAATCTCACCACTGTTCTAGAAGGCAGTATTTTCAATATTAAGGAAGAATCAAGAACATGAGGGCATAAGCTCAGAGTGACAGGAAGGAAGTTTAAAAGTAATGTCAGAAATTATTGCTTTGCAGAAAAAACAGTGGGAGCTTCAAACCAACTTCTAGTGGTGGTATGGGACCAGTCATCAGTAATTGAGTTTAAACATGCTTTGAACATATGTCCATTATCCAACAAATTTTAAAAATTAAATAGGTTAAAAACCTCAAAGGGAAGACTCAATAGATCACTAGGTGTTTTCTGCCATAAGTTTTCTATATTTCTAATACACTGATCAAATCATAAGTGATAAGCCTTCTGGTAATAGTTACCTGAATGTTATGCTTTCTTCACAAAGTGTTGCCCTTTTTTGCCTTTAGATAATCACCAAGTTTCAAGAAGTTATTTGGAAACTTTTGTTAACTGAGAACTACCATCCCAAAATAATGGCCACACTGAAATAACTTCAAGAGTTATTGAAGGATGATACAACTGCTATACTGCTATGGACACTCATGGACTTAATTCCCACTAAACTAGGTACACATTGTTCCCTCTCTAATCTTATACACATGCAGGGTGGAATGGGACACCTTGCCACAGCCAAAACTCACCAAGGTTATCTCGCCATGGCCAATTCACCATGGCTAACTCATTGTGGGACAATTCAACAATTCAATTTAATTATTTAAAATAATTTTTAAATATTTTAATTTTTGTCATTCACATTTTATTTTGTTCTTTCTTTGGCATCCTTTCTTTAATGATTCTATTAGATTATTTCTTAAATATTAGTGTAACTCTTGTCCCAGGGTGAGTTGGTCCATGGCGAGCTGACTACAGCAAGTTGGCCATGGCGAGTTGTCATAGACTCTACAGAGGAAGGGTCACATATAAATGTAAAAGCATAATTCTGTGTGAACATGGTTGTAATACAACTGGACTGTGACAGTAGTAATTGGTTTTAGCACACAAACACACATACACTGCACACACTACACACACACACACACACACATACACACAAAACAACTGTGAGCAGTGGTTTAATTGATTTCAGAACCTCAATAGTGTGGGTGGAATTTAGGACAAGACATAACAGCTCTCAAAATAAGCACATTATGGTAAATACTTCAGGGGAAATTATAACTTTTATTTCATCTTCCTGATGAGACTCATCTGGCTACAGCAAAGGATACTCACAAGAGAACCAGCAGGAATTGAGCAGATGGAGAGCTCAGAAGAGTGATGGATCAATAAAATTAATGGTTATAGAAGAATTTCATTGTCAGGGAATCCCAAATGAGAAATAACAAAGCATCCCTTCACAGAACTTTATCACTGACTATGAAAATAATCTACATCCTAAATTTTGTTATTGAATAATAAAAAAACCCATTTTGCTGTTTATTATTATTTCACATTACCCAAAAGTTTACAATTCAAATGAGGAATCTGGATATCAAGTATGAGATTTTAATCCTTTATTGTAAAAAACAGAAAGACAGAAGAAAAATAAAGTCGGTCCATTAACAAATATTTGAGGTGATTAAAACAACTCATGATTCCAAATTTATTTATTTATTATAAATGTGTTTATGCAGTTTCAATAATTCTACAATAAATGACACTCAAGCAGAAAAATACAAATTTTTATTCAAAATACGATGATCATAAAACGTAGACCCAAATCATAGAAATACACTATCATGTAGTAGTTTAAGTCTTAGTTATTCCTGATTGTAAAATATAGCACTATCATGAAAACATATCATCACATATCTCAATGTCTGTTTAAAATTGCCACTCTTATTGTCAGTCCTTTTGATTTAATGTCATGGGTAGATGTCTAACTACTCATGGTTCAGTCCCTGAATCAGGTGTCTGAAGCTAGCAATGATAATGCTACAATGACAAAATGTGTATGTTGACATCACAACACAAACTTCACCTTTTTATACATTACCTGGTAAAATATTGTGTATCTTTTAGAGACAGAACATGCATGACTTATATTTCATCACTTCCACCTTCTCACTATCTCTTGGTGATTTCTCAATACCCAAATGCAGATTGGAAAAGCCATATTTCAAAAGCTTTCTGAATATCACGAATGATAGTACAGACCTTACCTTTGATGATGTACGGTGAATTTCACAAGCACTTTCTGCAGGCAAAATATAGCAAGACATTGAGTAATACTGCATATCAATTGTCAAATGCCCTAAATATTTGAACATTTAGTGTAAAAATGATCCATTTGATATCTGACATTTAAGTGCACTAAAGTAATTGTAGGTGAAAAACACTACATTTATAGTGTCAGTGTTTCCATTGAACTCATTACTTTGTTATTAAAGTCTTAGGAATATGAGTCTTTCCTACCCACTCTCTGTAATTTTATACTTTCCACATGTAATCAGAAGCAAATTATGGACAAGTAACACCCAGTGTTATGTTCCACAAGTATAGCTTTCCTTAAAATTATCAATTATCAATTCTTTCAACTGGAAAATATGGATTGGAAAGGAAACTTCCTTTTAATTACCTGATTATTCTGCATCCTCAAATATCAAGAGAAATGTTCATTCATATGAAGACAGAGAACAAGTTTATCATCATGCTGCATGCAGATTTCCCAACTGGATGTGTACTTCCTACATGCTAAATAGTTAATTCGAGACTGCTTTTGATATGGTGATTCATCTAGTGATCTTTATGTTGAACTCTGTAAGAATAGTTACAAAAATTTATTCAAACTAGATGAAGTATTAGTAGCACTTCTTAATGAGGAAAACTCTTGGAGTCTTAATTTCAGATAGCCTCATCAGAACTAGTACAACCAAAACAGGAAAGATGATTAAAGGTTGAGAGAAAGAATCTTGTACGGAAGTCAGTTTGGGTCATCATATGAATTGTGTTTGGAATCCCTTTTATTTGGCTATGTAAATCAGTTTCACGTAGGATGCAAGATGTGCATTTTTGGTCACATCCATATGATTAGAATAAACATTGAGATTCATACTTTGGGGAGGGGGCTCGCAAAATAATAACACAATGCAATATTTAAGGATTTCTATTTATTTATTTTTAATTTTTCTACTCCTCCAAGTCAGTCTTGACTCCTAACGCTTACAAGTCCATGCAGTTTTTGTGGCAAGATTTTTCTGAAGTGGTTTATTATCACCTTCTTCCTAGAGCTAAAAAAAAAGTGTGACTAGCCCAAAGTCACTACCTAGCTTCTGTTCTTGGGTTCCATTCCAGCCCCTTTAGACACTCATTAAACTGGCTCTCCTCAAGAGATTACAGTAATTTGTAATTTTGTCAGATTAGGGGCATTCTTCCTCAGCATTTTTTAGTTGACTTGTCATGATTCAGAGTGTACAGCTATCTAGCTTGTCATGTAAAATGGCATATCATATTAAAATGGACTCATATTAAAGGATCAGTCACATTCCCAGAACCTTTGGGCTTTGTATGTGTGAGAATTCAGGAAATCCCTCCTGAAATTCAGAAGATCCCAAAGGACCACAGGAGGTGATCCTACTTTAGCCTTTGTAAATATGTGCCTCTACAGTGGCTGCCTTTAGAACTCCCCATTGTTATGTGCTGGGGACTTTCAGGATATTTTAGTTCATCTGTTTAGGAATTAAACTGTAAAAACCTCCGAGCAGGTTGTTCTTACTTATTATAATACTCGTTCCTTTGTATGAAATCCTAAATTGCATTAACAGAGGGATACAATCAAGATCAAGGTATGTACTAATACTATTCTATAAAGCCTTTGTAGGACCAAACCTAGAATGTTGTATTGAGTTTTGGTCACCATACAGTAAAAAAGATGTTGAGACTCTAGAAAAAGTACAGAGAAGAGCAGCCAAGATGATTAGGAAACTGGAGGCTAAAACATACGAAAAACAGTTACAGGACCTGGGCATGGCTAGTCTATTGAAGAGAAGGACCAGGGGAGACATGATAGCAGGGTTCCAATATTTGAGGGGCTGCCACAGAGGTAAAGCTATTTTCTAAAGCACCTGTAGGTCAGAGAAGGAATAATGGATGGAAAATAAACAAGGAGAAATTCAACCTGGAAATAAGGAGAAATTTTCTGACAGTGAGAACAACCAACCAATGGAACAGATTGCCCTCAGAGGTTGTGGGAACCTCATCACTGGAAGTTTTCAAGAAGAGATTGGACTGCCATTTGTCAGAAATGGTGTACGGTCTGCTGGGAGGTTGGACTAGATAACCTACAAGGTCCCTTCCAACTCTGTTAATCTGTATTCCTGTTCTAGGTACGTCTTTTTTAGATTTTCCCTCTGAGGCATATAGAGAAGCATTCACCTACAACAACAGAACACTCATGATTAAATCCATAAGGATATCAAGGACATTATTTTAAGGAGTTTAAATTTCAGCATAACAAATCAGATTACCTTGCTCAGACTTGGTTCAAATATTCAAAAATGTCTTCTGAATTCTATATTCTCATTCTCTCTCTCTCTCTCTCTCTCTCTCTCTCTCTTTCTTTCTTTCTTTCTTTCTTTCTTTCTTTCTTTCTTTCTTTCTTTCTTTCTTTCTTTCTTTCTTTCTCCCATCCATCCACTCTGGTCTCCCAAATAGTTATTCCTGTAAAATTACTCCATTGTGTAAAAGACAACCTGCTTCTCTAGACTTCATTCTTGGTTTTACACTTATCAAAGCCACATTTTCCCTTCTGGTCTGATTGCTTGATGAGACACCCCTCCTAAGAATTAAGAAGACTTCTCTATACTGGAGGATTCTGTCTCTCTGTGAGCATGATGTGTAGTGCGACTATTGTCGGAGGCAAATTGTACTTTTGTTCCCTTGACAAGCTTAATACTAGATGTAGAGCTAGAGATAGTGCAAATTCCCAGAGCAAGTCTAGAAAGATACTGTGGCTGATGGTATGAAAAGTCACTGAGAGATTAAAGGAGCATAAAGATGTATGCACTACCTCCATCCCAGCACCACCACAAATTATCAAGAAGTATAAATTAAGTTGTCTCCATACCAAATATCAGCCTGAAACCTAACTGACTTGGGTCTAGATAATCCATTTCCTACAGGGTTTTTAGGAGCTGCACTAGGACCATCTTTACAAACACCTTCCCTAGAAAGAGAAAACAGACGACCAATTTCTAAGACTGTTTGGTCAAAGAATAACTTTGGGTATATCACTACCTCTTTCAAGGTCAGAGGCACCACCTCCTCCATCAAAGAGGTTATCATCAACAATGTGGAACTGACCCTCCTTAGCTTTCTTCACAATTCAGGAAAAAGCTGGATCCATCAAAGAAGAAACCAAACTTACAGCACAAAGAACCCAGTCCCCCTCATCAGGGATCACTGGTTAAAGTCATCTACTACAAGACCGGACTGCAGGCTCCTTGGTCATACCTGCTCAATCTGAGAGAAACCTGGATCAGATCTGAGCACTTTATCTGCAGAGATGACTAGGATATTCTTTACAGATGCTTTGCAAATGATCCTGTGGCCCATGGGCAAAGGATCTCAAGGTCCATCTCTGCCCAGCAGGGATCAGGTCACCCTAAATCAGGGGTGGGCAAACTACGGCCCGCGGGCCACATCCGGCCCGTTGGTCTGTCCAATGCGGCCCGCCCTGAAAAAAAATCGCTGCCATTGGTTTGTCCAATCCGGCCCACCCCTGAAAAAAAATCGCTGGGCGTGGCATATTGCCCTGTGCCGCGTGGCCCCCAAAGCTGCAAAACAGTGCGGAGCGATCTAGGGGTAGGAAAGAAAGAAATTTGCAAAGGCCTCGGCTGGGAGTTCGAAATCACCTTGAGTGCGACCTCTCCGAAGGTGAGTCCTGCCGATCCCCTTTTTTTCCGGGGCTTCCAGGCTTAAACTTTGCAAAGGCAAAGTTTGCAGGCTGGAGCGTCTTCCCGCCGAGGAGCAGGAAGGATTCCGCCCGGCGGGCGGGCGGCTGCTTAAACTTTGCTCGGGCGGCACTTTAAAAGCCTGCTCCCAGCACCCGAGCAACTTCCCAGCAACTTTCGGCTTCCTTTTAACTTGCGGGCGCTCGCGCCTGGCCCCGAGCTGCGCGGCAGAGGGAAGCCCGGTGGGCGGGCAGGCTGCTTGGAGGAGGCGACCGGCGGTGCTCCCGGCAGCAGCAACAGGCAGTTTCGCCCGGGCTCCGCTCAGGTGTCTGTCTGGGGCTGTCAGGAGTTGCTACCGCGGCGCAGCTCCATGCGGCTCCAGTCCCGCGTTGCCTTGGGAAGGAAAAGGCAAAACCAGGAGCCACTGAGCCTGAGCCTCCGTGCCGCTGCTCCCGTTGCAAAGCACCGCCACGGCTCTTCCTTTTTGCCTTTCCTTCCCGAGGCAACGCGGGACTGGAGCCACGCGGAGCGCGCCGGCGGTAGCAACTCCTGACTCAGCGGCCTCTGAGGGGAGGGGAAGGAGGAGAAGGGTGTGGGAAGGGTGGGGGGGCATTCCCAAAAAATCTTGTGCTGACCCGGCCCGTCTGTCAAATTTTAAAAGTCAATGCGGCCCCCGAGCCAAAAAGTTTGCCCACCCCTGCCCTAAATGAATGCTGTCAGCAGATGCAATAAAGGTGGGAAAATATTAATACATCACTGCCCTTATTGCCACAAGGTAATCCCTAATATGGGCTCTCTTATCTGCATTTTTTTGGTTGATTGACTTTGTTCCAAGTTTTCCTCCAGCAGCACTCCAATAATCTCTTCTGATGCTGCAACTCCTGGAGTAATTCAGTAAACCAAAGGATAAGCTGGGTTCAGCACACAGGAGAGGCTGCATTGGGGCAATGCACTCCAAGGTCCCAGCTAGCTGCCCATTCTAGGCAGAGACTAAGACTGAACCATCCGCTATATCCCCAGAAAACTTTAAGTTTCTTCTGGGACTCAATTGAGTTAATCAGTTATCTGGGGCAGACCATTCCAACAGACCCTATCATTTCCCCAGTTTTTTTTTTTTTAAAAAGTAAACAGAAATGTTCTTTTTGAGGGTCAGGTAGGTGTCCAGGTTTATTTTGAGACCATTGGCATCTCTGGGTACCTCATTGACAATTTAGAGAAGGAACAATGTTACCATTTATTTGGTGGTAAGCCTGAATCGTAACTTTTTTATTGCTGAACAAACCAATGGATATCAGGAGAAAATAGATGTAACACACTAGAACAATTTGAGGGTGAAAACTTTAGAACCAGTCCAACAGAAAGTAACCCCTATTATTATCTGTTACCACACAAGTAATAAGCAAAAACAGCTTATCCCACAGATGCCCAAGTCTTACATTAGCTTGACATTGTTTTTATTCCTGGCAAGTTACTCTGCCATAAGATCCCAGTGCCAGATTCTCAGTAATAATATGTTTGGATCTGGACTGAAGAGTAAGAGGAAGCACTGGCAGCAAACCAGGAGTTGTATTTTTTTTCTTCAACAACTTTTCTTCAACTTTTTTCCTGGAGCAAGTAGATGCAAGCAAGTATGGAACCAAACAGTTTAATTTTGGTATAATTGATCTGATGTGAATTAGTTTGGATGGTACAATCATTCTTAAGTTCAGGGAAACAAGTCAAGCATATTCATAGTGATCCAGAAAAACAGTTAAATGTTAACAGTTAAATATCTGAAATATAATAATAAACAATAAATATCAGTTCTCGATATATTATGTAATCTGTTTCTTTTTAAACTTTAAAAATTGGAAGTTCTTATGGGAAATGTTCTAATTTCCAACGTTTGTAGTAGAAAGATTGGAATTGGCCTAACAAAAAGACAGATAAAATTAAGCAAAAGTGTTCCATTGATTTTCCTTTTGCTAATCCTATGAAAATCAATGGGATTTCACTTGATTTAACATTTGTTGTATAATCTGAAGATGTTTAAATGGCTATAGCTAATTCCAATGAAGAACACTCCGCAGAGTAAGATGGAGTATGTAAATTGAACAGAAAACAATCATCAGTAACGTACAAATGAGCCAGATCTTTCCTAAGAACAATTATGTGCAGGTTTATTTCCTGCCCTTTCTTATTCATTATAGGTTCACTACAATGCATACAATTATATTTTCTGCTTTTTTATCTTAAGTTATCCTCCTTTGCATTGACTTCATATTGCTTTATATATTAAACTTAGTGTAGGTCTAAACTTTTATATATATATTAGAATAAGATAGTTGGAAGGGACCTTGGAGATCTTCTAGTCCAACCCCCTGCCTGGGCAGGAAACCCTACACCACTTCAGACAAATGGTTACCCAACATCTTTTTAAAAACTTCCAGTGTTGGAGCATTACAACTTCTGGAGACAAGTTGTTCCACTGATTAGTTGTTCTAACTGTCGGGAAATTTCTTCTTAGTTCTCGGTTGCTTCTGTCCTTAATTAGTTTCCACCCATTGCTTCTTGTCCTGCCCTCCGGTGCTTTGGAGAATAGCTTGACTCCCTCCTCTTTGTGGCAGCCCCTGAGATATTAGAACAGAGCTATCATGTCACCCCTAGTCCTTTTTTTTCATAAGACTAGACATATCCAATTCCAGCAACCGTTCTTTATATGTTTTAGCCTCCAGTCCCCCAATCATCTTTGTTGCTCTTCTCTGTACTCTTTCCAGAGTCTCAACATCTTTTTTACATTGTGGCGACCAAAACTGAATACACTATTCCAAGTGTGGCCTACCAAGGCATTATAAAGTGGTATTAACACTTCACGTGATCTTTATTCTATTCCTCTGTTTATGCAGCCTAGGACTGTGTTGGCTTTTTTGGCAGCTGCTGCACACTGCTGGCTCATATTTAAATGGTTGTCTACTAGGACTCCGAGATTCTTCTCATAGTTATTGCTGTTGAGCAAGGTACCACATATACTGCACCTGTGCATTTGAACACACACACACACACACACACACACACACTATATGAAGTTGACTAATATTTTTCTTTCAGAGGTTTCATAGGTACACTTCTGTATATCCTTTATGTTTTTAGACCCAGAACCCATCTTCAACAGTACTAAACCCCCTGTATCTTCTCTGTTGGGCATAGTGTAATATGTCTGGACACAACACTGAATAAAACACCTCCATATAGGGGTCACAGGGTCTGGCACACAGAGTAATGCCCCATGGATCATGGGAACCCACCTGACACCTACATAGTTCATGGATAGCTGTGCAAGTCCAGAGACTCTTGATGGAAGAGTAAAATTATCCTTCCACTCAATGCAATTAAGGATTGAATTGCACTAAATCCTTTATCAGGATTGGCTACCTGAGATAATCAGGAAAATGTGAAGCTCAGTATGAGCTGGAAGCATGGGACATATTTTATTTCCCATGGGTGCGATTCATCTAAATTATCTCATCTTTAACTCACACTAATTGATCAGTATCTCTGGTAATGGACATTTGCTGATTGAATTTAAAACATGTTTAAAAAGTTTATTGAATAAAAAGAAAAGGAAAGCAACCATTCAAATTTGGCAACATCTAATTTAATCAGTTTAAACAAAAAACACTTCAACCTTCTGGTATGTCATGTAGAACAACCCAATAATTGTCTATCTCAATTGTCCTGCTACATCACAGTATACATTTGATTTTTTTTTTTTTTGTTCTAATATTTGTTGCTTCATAGAAGATAAAAACCCAAAGGTGATAGACTCAGTTGGTAAATACTGCTTTCAAACTTCAAGGATCTGCCACATTACCTTATGTTCAGAGAGTTGGGGCAGTGCATATAATTACTACATTTTATTAAGACATTGCTGATCCAATAAAGTTTATTCATATGTAATTTTCTCTCTAATGTATAAATGAACGTTGAAACAGCCCCAGTATTAAACATTTCCCCCCCAACCTAGCTCAAGAGGAACACTTTATCAGGCTTTACAGCCAGATTCATATTTTCATAAGATTATGGATGCGTTATTACCTATTGCACTCAAATGTACAATGAATCATCAATAAAATGAAAAAGAAAATAAGAGTTAAAGAAACTAATTCTGAAATAGATGTGGAAAACAGTCATAATGGTTTTTTTTTTGTTTTTTGTTCATCACTTTCACACAAAAAAATCATCAATCCGAGTTTTATGTGAAGCGGAGGCAAAAATATCTTTGTTGGGTTAACAAGAGGTTCATATGCCACATTTTTGGGGTGTATGATAATTTTCCAGAGCGAACTCACCACAGCCAACTTGTCATGGCCAACTCACTGCAGCCATCTCCCCATGGCTAACTTACCGCAGCCATCTCCCCACGGCTAACTCACCACAGCCACAGGACAATCTTGCCACAGGACAACTTACTGCAGGACAAGAGTTACATTAATATCAAAGAAATAGTGGAATAGAATCATTAAAGAAAAGATGTAAAAGAAAGAACAGAATAAATGTGAATGGCAAAAATTAAAATAATTTTATTTATTTTAAATAATTAAATAGAATTGTTAAATTGTCCTGCAGCAAGTTGTCCTATGGTGAGTTTTCTTGCAGTGAATTGGCTGCAGCAAATTGGCTCTGGCAAGTTATCCCCTTCCAATATTTTTCTGTCCTGCAACCAAATTCTTTCAGAGTGTCCATTTTTTAAATGCAATAAATCTCTCTTGCATGGCTGTCCCATGCATATAATGCGCATATCTGTAACAGCCAAGTACTTGGTGTATCTGAGGTGCATTCCAAGCTGCAGAGCCACTACTTTTAGATCTCCACAGATATGCCAGTTTTACTGAATGTGTTTCAATGACAGTTTCATGTTTTCATATATTTATTTCATGCGTACAGCAAAGCCAACAGACACTGAACATTATACATTGCCACAGTGTAAAAACAGAAGATTTATATAAAATGGTACATGAAATATTAAGTTAAAGGTTATTTTTGGGATTAGCAGCCAAAAATCTGTAATATATACCTAAAAGTATTCAGAAAGCTAAATCTTTTTTGTCCAATGATATCAGTTTAGTTCAACTACCTTCCCACCATTGAGACTGGTGTCATTTATTTCTAGGCAGATTCTCTGTCCTTAATTGTTCAACCTATTCTATATTTAAAACCCCCAAAAGAAAATAGGTCCCCTGATTTGGGAAAGTGGAACAGGATAATGCGTTAGAAGGACATTGTCAAAAAAGATTTCCACCAAATGATAAAAAAGTTGGAAATTTTAGCAACATTTCTGCTCTTTCCCTGTTCCCTGCCATCTCATAACTCTGAGCACGAGAGTTTAAAATAAATCAAGTGACAAACTATTACTCTTAGCTCTATGCTCATACTCTGTTTTCTGTTAATACTTTTCCTGACATAGAAACAGTGTTGTTTCTATGTAGATGTTACAGTGTTAGAATGGGACCAGATGAAATTCATAATTTCCAGTAGCATGCCAATGTTACAATCTCTGCAACCCACATGCACCTTCAAATGCAACTGTACAAGTACGACGAACTGAATCTTTCTTTTAAAAACATTTTTTCTTGGCACAGCATAATGGTATACGTGCAATCATTTTTCTATAAATGGGGAGGGGGATCTGCTTTAAACTGTAAGAACATTTTCCCTGAAAAATCTATAAAGGAAAAAAATAAATAAAAAAAGTTTTTTTAGCACCTAAGGAGTGGCTTTATATAAAAATAGAAAGGTTTTTAAATAATCTAGACAATCTGCTGTTTATTTTTAACATAAATTGCTTTCAGATTTATTTTAATAAAAGTAGAATGTAATGCCCATAAATAACTACTAACTGTTACAATGTATTTGAAAATGAATATAAATTTGTCATTTTGCTTTGCCTGAATTTATTATTCACTCCAATCAGAGGACATGCATTAGCCTTGATTCTATGCTAATGACACGATTTAAAGTATAATTCAAGGTTGCTAGAAAGGTTACATGTGTATGCAGTTTATGCATCATGCTAAGCCATAATTGGCGGCTCACACATCAGCCAACAAGTCCAATTATAGCTTAGCAAGATATCCGAACCAAAGTTCTTCTCAGATAACAAGGATGAAAATTCTTATTCCAATTTTGTTCAACTTCCAGCCTTTTCCTAAAGAGGCATTTTCTAGTAATTAACCTATTTTAATAAAAGGTAAAGGCAAGAATAATTTGATTACAAGTGGAACAACATGAATCCCTTTCACTTGCTGTCGTAATTGAATCTCCTCATGCAATCAGGACTTGAATCCATCAGAAAACAGGCTACTGCTTCCTTGTCTGTCTCTCTGGTATAAAATGAGCTACTAGGCCCCATACATCCTATGCAGCACTCCAACACCCCACATGGGATCCTTCTGTCTCAATTTTGGTCCACAAAATTTAGTGACAAAATGGCATTAGGGTGACCTGTTTTTGCTTTTTTGTTGGTTACTTTCGGTTCTGGTTTTGAAAGGGAAGAAATGTAAACAGAAGACCTCTGGAAGGCAAATCTCACCTCCCCCCTCAGCTCCAAAATGTTTCCTAAAATGAATAAGGCTACAGTATTTACAAACTGACTTATCAGATGTTCCTCTCATTAATCTTCATGCTTCTGATAACTATTTTTTTTTTTTAAAAAAAGATTGCTAGTGATTTCCATACCTAGCAATAACGGTGAAATCGGAGAGTCTTGCTTAGTACTTCAATTTACAATGAAATATTCTAAATTTCAGGAATTTTTTTGAATGAAAACTAGAGATGTGCTATATAAGGCTTAAAAGAGGTGTCTGTGGTTTCACTGTTGCCTGGAACATAATTTTTGGTAAAATAGTACAATAGCTGGCCAGATACATCAATCAATCAGTAACAAAACTAGTATTAAAATGATATTGGGTTACCATGCCCCTGTGGCACCCCTGTGTTTGTTCATTTCTCATCTCAATAACTTGCAGGTGATGCAATATTAAATTATGCATTTCCTCGCTCATGAAGTATAGGAGAAAAAAGGCTATATGGAAACATCACTTCTAGTAACAGTTTCTGTCATCCTTTTTGGTCAGGGTTTTTCAAACTGTGTTCCATGGAATGCAAAGATTTCATGAGAACTTGATGTTATTCCATGAGCAGCTAAAGAGGGGCGGAAAGGTTCACTGAAATGCTGCTAATTTTCTGTCCTTCAAGCTTCACCTCTTGATTAGTGGTTCAAAGCAACAACTTCAGTAGCAAACGGATTCTATGTCTTGAAAATGTTTGAAACTCCCTACTGTAGATCAGTCCCATTCTTATATAAAATTATTCAGGCAGAAATTCCCCTTCATTGCACTTTTCCAGTCAGATATTGAGAATATTTCTGGGTTTAGTTTTGTTTTCTTAATAATTACTGGGGATAGCATTTAAGAATTCAAAAGTAATGTTACTATTGATGATGATGATGACCATAACATTAACAATAGTAAATAGCAAACAAATGTTTTAGAAATGAATACTTTTTTTGTGTTTTTGATCCTTAGTCTGATAAATTTAAGATTTATATAACCTCATTATCATGCCCACAGAGCTTCATTCAGTGGGTGAATCCTGAACCACAAATGAATAACCACTTCAGGAAATGAGGGCTTTATTTATTTCACAATTTTGTAACCTGACCCAAGGCATAGCTTCTGGCTGGTGTACAAGAACAAAAACATAAACAGAATGATATATAGTTAAGAGAAAGCTTCCAGATGCCATCCAGAAACATGGTTAAAGGAATGGTCGAACAGTTACTTTAACATGTAGGCAGAAAAGTCCTACTCAAATCTCTGATTATAAGAAGCACCAAATTATACATATTACATCCACTCCACTGCCTATCTATAATCCTAACTGTATGTTCCTTAGATTTTCCAGCTAAACTTTGGACTGGAACTTGATCAGGATCATTTCTGATTGGGTTTTTCCCCTTTCTGGATTATTTGAAAAGTAGACTTTTGTGTCTTCATTCTATAAGCAAAAAGTTTATAATTTGCAACTTGGTTATATTATTATAGCTAAGAGTTAATTTCTGCAATAAGTACCTTGAGTTTGTATCAGAAGCTGGCTCTTGTATATAATTGGCAGCATAAAACAGATTTTTTTTTTCAGGCTTGGCAACTTTAAGGCATCTGTACTTCAACTCTCAGAATTTCTGAGTCAGTGTGCAGTATATAAATGAGTCTCATGCCTATATTGATGTCACTTTACCCCAAATCACCAAATGATCTTTTCCAGTGGTTTTCTATTAAAAAACATGGGTGTGAGCATTGAATCCTATGGCAATCCAAAATGGTCTCAATTGCTCCATGATTACAGGTTGAAATTCTATGTGCAGGCAAGAGCTTAACCATGGAAGCATTGTGCTTACAGTCCTTTTAGATATATATCAGGTGCTGCTAAAAAAACCTAATAGAACTGAGTGGGCATGTTTGTACTGTAGGATGTCATATACTGAAGTTCTTTAAACCGGACTTCCGGTTTGCTAGCCTTCGGCGGGGTAGGGATTTGCGACCACACGATCCCTGCTGCGTTCGCCGCCAAGGTTCCCCAATCCATCTGGATCTGGGGATATAGCTGCCCCATAGAGGCAGCTGAAGACAGGGGATCCGGCAAGGGGTTTGGGGTGCCGCAAACCCCTCCCCAGCTGGCTAAACTCCCTTTTCCCGAGGCGGAGGAACGGCGGTCAGTAATGGCCGCCACAAAGAAAGCTGCAGCCGGGTAAGCAAGTGCAGGAGGGAGAAAGCTGGAGAAAGTGAAAGGTGCTTTTAACTGGGACAAGACGGGAGAAAGTGATTTGGAACCTTGAAAGCTGTTAAGGATATATTGTTCCTTGTGAGAGCCACAAGCTGCGAATACCCTAAAGGGAAAGTTTTTTTCTCTTTGTTCTACTCTCCTTCCTAAAGTGACAGCGGGAAAAAAAATCTTTTTGGCTGTGAGTGGGAAGGGAGAGTGAAAAAAAAATCAGAGCAAAATTTGAAAATAAGGAGAAAATTGCCTAGAATTGCAAAGAGTTTAAAAACTTCCAAAAATATATTTGAAAAGGATTTGTGATTACTTTAACCTCAGAAAGAAAAAGTGAAGAAGAAGAAGGTATTTAAAAGAAACAGTCTGTTTGGATTGTTTGGTGATTTTGGAACCTTTGGAAATTATTTCTGATTAAATCATCTGGGTGGTTGTTTGGAAAAACTTTTCTCTACACAATGGCATCACCTGTGGATGGATTGGAACTTATATATCAAAAATATGAAAGAGAAAAACAAGGAGGGGAAAATGGACTTGGCACTATTTTTCAATACTTAGAAATGGCGGTTTATATTTATGCAAAGCAGAATGAGGATGATGGGGACAAAGAAGAAGAAGAAGCCATCTTTGATGAAAAAAGGACTTTGATTGGAGACGGGAAAAAGCAAAGAAAAAAGGAAAAGAGGTCTTTAAGATCTGAAAAAACAGCCCAAAAAGAGAAGAATAAGGTGAAAAAAGGACATTATGTTAAGAAACAACAGAAAGGGGAAAGCAGAATAAAAGGGAGGTGGAGAGACAAGGGGTTAAAGAGGACAAGGAGAAGAAGAAGCAAGGGAGAAAGGAAGGGATGAGAAGCTCTAATGGTGGGGAGCAGGATATTAAGAAGCAAAAGTTTTTCAGAGATAATGGATAGATCTTATTGTTAATGGGATTCTAGAAAGGTACATAAGATTGCATTTTTATATCTGTATTTAGAAGTAATTATAGAAAATTAGAAATAATATGTAGCTTAAAATGTGATAAAATATCTAACATAAATAAGTGAAATTTTTGTTAAGAAAAAGAGAGTACTGTAATGAAATATGATTCAAGATTGTGATGTGGGGGTAATAATCGTGGAAAGCATAAGTGTTCCCACAAAGGCATAATATTCAATTGAAATGGATAAAATGTTTAAGATATAAATGATTGTTAAAATTAATGATTAGAACATGGTATACTAGCAAAAAATTTTGTGAAATGAGATTTGAAGTAGAAGAAGGAGGAACATTTCAATGAAATATTGAGCTATAATATGTGATGTGGGGGGGGATAATTATGGAAAATAGGACTCTCATAAAAGTATGTGATTTAATTGAAAAGTAATGAGTTAAACGTCTAAGATATGAATGAATATCAATATTAATGAATAGATTTGTATTATTTTGATAATATAGTATAATTTTAGAATGTACCAGACAGAATCCCAATGTATGTTATGTATTTTATATTAGGTACTATAAATATAAGGGAAAAGATAAAGGCATCATCTCCATATAGTGTACAGGAGAAGTATTTCTTCTTTTTTTAAAGAAGAAAAATAAATGATTGGCTGGAATAGAACAGACAAAGAATAATAAATATTAGGATATGAATTGAGAGGAGGAAAAAAAATTGAGAAAATTTAAAGGAGAGGAGAAGTTATATAGAAAATTGAAAATGTTAATAAGATATGAAATGGTATGTAAAATGAATATGAAACTGAACTTGTGTCTGTACCAAGAGTTTTAACCCAGGACTAAGCAAGTTTCAGAAAAGAGATTTTTTATGCTTTTATGTTTTGTGTTTATGTGTATTTATGTATTGTTTGTCTTGAAAATAAAACTTGTTTGTTTTTTTTTAAAAAAAAGTTCTTTAAACCATAGTTCAGGTATGCCAGTCTTTCCCCTTATTCCTACCACTGATGTATTTGTGTATCCATTGTTCAATTTAAAATTTCAACACCCCCTCCATATATTTTCACTTTTCTTTTAGAGGTCTGGTAAACATTTAGGAAGTGCAACCCTGTATAGCACTAGAATCCCACAGTAGGCAAATGCTCAAAAGGTAGGGTACATTAAGACAATACCCACAACCACATCCCAGAAACCAAGGGAGCTAATCTTTCCATATGTATCAGAGCTGAAATAAACCAAATTCAAAGTTGGTTGCACAATTTCCAAGTGGGGATTTTGCAAAATATAACTATCAGCTGGCATAATGACTGCCTATGGAAGTTCCTTCCTCAATGTTTACAGGAGAGAAACAAAGAATGGGTTTTGGGGAATGGCAACATATGTATTCCTTGTTGAATTCTGCCTAAAGAATGGCATTCATTTGCATACTGCTAATAGGCACACCCTGTAAGTTCAGCCACAGAAAATAGATGGAAATTTAATAGCAGAGGCCTGCTGTGATGTCTCATGTTAATGATAATTACTTACACTGCAGAACATTTACTAACATGTTATAAAACATTATCATAATTAAAATAAATAATATGCACCAAAGCCATCAAATGCTTTTTATACAGCAAGAAGGATTCAACCCACCTGTGCAGTCCAAGAAACAGACAATAACTCCCACATCCCTCTGCTGTTATTTACCATTCTTGATTGAGAACTATAATGATGGCAATAACTCCCTCTGGAGTTTATCTGCAGTTGTGGGGACGGCATCTTGTGATTGGCTTTAGCTTGGCAAAGCTGCAGCTCAATGTGTCAGCTTTACCAGGTAGACCAGACAAGAAACATGACCAGATGAGCTAATTTTACTTTATTGTAAAGCTATATTAACAGAATCTTGCAAGTCTGAAAGGACAGTTCTCATCTATCTCTTTTATAACCTGAGAAACTAGGAGAGTCTGTTCTGAACCTCTTGCCCTGTCCGCTATCCAGCTATGGACAATTCTGTCTCTTATCTGACTGTTCCCTATACAGCATATCTAGGCCCAGTCTCCCAAGGTCACTCTCACATACACAATGGGAGACTATCATTCCAGATACATTTCTTGGTATTTCTCTTCCCATTTGAAGACCTGAGCCTCTCTATCAATCAATGTAGCTTACTCGGAGCAAGACATACCAAGGACATGTCTTAGGATAAGGCAGTAATCCATGTTCCTAATATAGATTTCACCTAGAAGACCATTTTGCCTCTTTTTAAATATTTCCCTTGGCAGTTTGTTCCATTGTTGAACAGTTCCTACTGTTAGGAACATTATTTCCACATCCAATGAAAATTGACTTCTCTGTAATTGTATTTCCATTGTTCATTTTCTACTCTTCCAGAACAATGCAGAACAATTCTGCCATATTTTCTGCATGACAACCCTTCAGATACTTGAAATAGCTATATGTCTCCCTGAAGTATTATGAACCTACCCAACACTTTCAATTATTCTTTGTAAGTTTTTCCTTTGGGGCCTCTTATCATCTCGGTTAATCTCTTCTGCTCCAGCCTGCTGATGATATCATTCCTGAAATACGATGCCTAGAACTAAATACAGATTGACCAATGCAAACTATAGAAAAAAAGATAAGTTCTTTTGATTTTGATACTATATTTTGTTGATACAGCCTGTATCTATTGATTGCATTGTTTTGTTTGTGGACACATTTTATTGTTGACTCATGTTCAGTTTGTGATCTACCAAAGCACCCGAAGGCTTTTTCTGTGTATTCCTGCCCAATATTCCCCCCCCCCCCCGAATCCTATAAAATGCCTTGATTCTACATTATTACAAATAAATATGTACTAGAAATTAGTGGGATCAGGAAATAATTATTTTTTTCAGTACAATATCTTGAGTCATTTCTCATCAGACTATTATGTGAGTGGAAGAATGGGGTAGGGTGCATTAGTCAGCTCCATCCTCACTGATCTTGTTCTCCATTGCTCAAAACTGGGGGACATTGAGCCAGTAGAATTTTAAATCATCGTGGTCCTATCAAGAAGGGGGAGAGTTGTAGAGCAAGATATTCTCCTCAAACTTTTACCTCGAAGCTTGGATGATAGAGAAGATGCAGCCATATTAATTAGACATTCTGAAATTTGTAATCTTGACATTTCTAAAGCACATAAGAAGGTACAACTACAGGAGAAATCTGATATAATGCACATGAAGAGTTTTGTTTTGAGCATTCTGTAGACCAATATAATAACTATATCTTTGTAGTAGTTTAAAATGGAAAAAAGATATGAAACTGGAATCATGGACACTATCAAATTTTATTCATTGCTAGGGGACAATCGCTGCCTTTTTTTTTTTTACAGTGTTATCTTGAAGTTACTGTGATAGCATGAAACTAGAGTTTGCCTTCTCTCAAATCTTTACAATATATTTACACTTTAATGTCCAGATGTCTTCTTTTTATTCTTAGCCCCAGCAACAACATCTGGAAGATCCTATTAAAAGAAGACTGCTATTGTTCCCTGAAGTAAGAAAGATTTAATTAAAATATGACATTCAGAAACGCTAATTAAAGCTGCTTTTGTTTGTATCTGAATGTACCTTCATTTTCTAAGGGGGAAATTTGACTGATAGAAGCTGGAGGAAAAACAAAGAGGAGGCTACATTGCAGACACAAGAAGGAGGCTCACATTGGAAAAGAAAAGGAGGAGGAAGAGGAAGAAAAGGAGGAGGGAGTGGTAGCATAAGCCCATGTAAATACTGCCTGGTCTGAAAAAGTAGAAAAAAATGATGGGACATAATATTATGCATTTCTACATTACATTGCAGTTAATGCACAATAAATGAGATTAACAGATCAGAAAAGATTTACTCTATTGAATGATCTGCTTCTAGAAACAAATTTCTGATCTGCATTATTTTCAAATATATATTTTTAAATAATTTAATTAATTAATTACCAGATTGGAACTAAAGCTGCAATGAAGATAGATAGATAGATAGATAGATAGATAGATAGATAGATAGATAGATAGATATAGATATAGATATAGATATAGATATAGATATAGATATAGATATAGATATAGATATAGATATAGATATAGATTTAAGAAACTTAAAGAAAACTTAAGAAAACAAATACATACATACATACATACATACATACATACATACATACATACATACATACATACATACATTTAATATATATATAAAACATTCAATGGAGCTATTCCTGAGAAGGTTTGAATGGACTTGCTTGGAGTCTTCTCCATTCAAATTCATGGGGGAAAGACTACTACAGCATTTATGTAAACCTTTACACAAAAAAGTATTAAGAACTGTAATGGAATTTGGTGCTTTGTAAACATAAGTTGAAGTAGTGTCCTATAGGTTACCTAAATACTCATGAAGTAAAATGATTGTGAAAATTTGTATTAGGAAAATTTGTATTTGTATTAGTCATGCCCTGAGAGGTTATACTAATAAGCCTCCATACCAAGCTGAAACCAGGCTGGCCCGATCTTTCCTCTTCACATTGGATAGAGCAGGATAGCACAGTGGGCCTTGAGTTTGACACCCCTGCTCTATATTGTTTAATGAATATAGATGCTTTATATGTCCCAAAGGTGCTTTTTCAAAAGGCAACTGGACTTTCTTGTTTTTCCTTGAAGATGTTTCACTTCTCAACCAAGAAGCATTTTCGGTTCTGACTCAGCCTGCAATATTGCATTCTAACCACTAGGCCACCACGGCTCTTACCACCTGTGCATTCTCGTCATGGGCTGAGACAATTCAGAAAAAATTCTCATGTGCTTGTGTAGCTAGAAGTCTGAGTGGTAAAAAAACAATGTAGAGCTCACCTGATGACACTGCTGGGCTGAGAGAAAGAAGGTGATCCAATTTCTCAACATTTGTTTTCTTCCCATGCAGGAAAGCTAAAAGAACTGTTGTGGCAGAATTTGCCAGGCATGCAAAAGTTTACTGTCTTAATCCCTACACTTCCCTTGTTGGACTGAGCAATAATCTATCTGAAGCTCTGGAAAGCTTTTTTCCTATAGTGCAGATAATTCTGAGCTTAATGATCCTATGGTCTTATGTATCCACATTGCTCTTTTTATGAAAATTCTCCTTTTGCCCCTCAGTTTTCCTACATTGGTGCAAAGGCTAGTACACTCACACTATATGTAAGGTGTGCATTAGAACATCGCTTGGCAATCATATTGCAATCTGCCATTTGAAACTCATGTTAAACCTGATCAGTATTTTGCAAATCTAATTATATTTTATTTATACTTGCTGACTGCTTTATGATTCTCTGTTATATGCTGGTCTTTGACTAAATAAGCTTTCTTCTATTTCTATTTCAGGATTTTTCAGGATTTCAGGAAAAAGTATAAAATATGATGTTAGATGCAGATTCCATCTTGAGAATCTTGGCTGTTGTTTTTCCTTGATAAGATAAATTTACTAGTCTTTATGGCATAAGTAGAGAACCAGAGAAAGACAACCAGTTTGGTAAGGCTCAGACTAGAAACTTGGAAAATTCTAGTCCCACCTGAGGCACAATGCCAGCTGGGTGACTTGGGCCAGTCAGTCTCTTTCAGCACTAGAAAGAAGGTAATGGCAAACTATTTCCAAAATCTTGCCAAGAATATTGTGGGGACTCATCCAGGAGTCAACACTGATTTGAAGGCACCCTTCAAAAAAAACCAGTTTTAGCACAAAAGTCCTCTTGAAGGTGGTGGTTCACCTTTAAAAAAAAATTAGAGGGCTTTAAAGAAAGAAGTGGATACATTAAACCTGCAGAGTTGAAAATACCAATTTGGCTTTTAAGCAAACAGAATATCAGAGTTGGAAGGCACCTTGAGGGTCTTCTAGTCCAACCCTTGCTCAAGCAGGAAACACTATACCATTCTGGAAATAAATCTGGAAATAAGTCCAATCTATTCTTAAAAACACAAAAATCGGGATGTTTCTAAGTATTTGTTTATATTTTAACAGTGTTAAAAAGTAAAATAAGTACTTTAACTGAAAACTGTAAGACACCTATTTAGCAATTTCATTTCCTCAATTTGTCCCTCACATCAAGCCATTCATTCATTTGAATTATATCCTAGCTTTTCTCCATGGCAGTGAGAGTTGCCCAAAGTCACTGAGCAATGAGGCTGAGATCTCAACCTGGCTCTTCTTGTTCCTCACCTTCCAAACACCTTATGTATTTTCCCACATTGGTTCACGGCCCACATTTTTTCAAAATACAGTGTTTAGCTACCCCCCCTCCCCCAAAATGTATACCCAGCATTATGGTTAGAAAAATGTGCTGGAAACGATTATTCAGACACAAAATACAAAAATGCAAAATAAAAGGTTCGTGGTTGAGGTTGTAGTTTTTCCCCTTTCATCAGCAAACAAATTCAAGCAGATCTCACAAAACTGTAAAAAAAAAAAAGAAGAATAAAACATACCAAAGAGAATACCAGGAAAAATTATGCAATATATATGGGCTGCAGAATTCATATTTTCTTGACAGTGGATTTACATCGACTAGATTAAAAATGTATCACAAGCAGATCAGTGTCTTGTTAGCACAAGTGGAAAAAGATGGATATTGTTGTGATTCCTATTTCCTCTTGTGTCTTTGCTTCAGAAAAGGGGCTTTTGTGAGGAAAGGGAAAAGGGAGAAATCTGTAAATGTTTCCTCTCTTTAACAGAAAGCCTCTGATGGATCTCTGTGTCTTCTATGAATAGTAAAACTTGTTCTTGCGGCTTATCTGCATGCAACAGAATTCACACAGCTTCAGGGACATCCATAGTAATAGGAGCTAAAAAAATATATTAAAATGGTGAGCACAACCACACAATCAAAGTCTGCTTTTTAAAACATGTATATAGTCCTGTTTTAACCTGCAAAATAACAATGCAAGATTCCTGGCTTTGTATGCCCTAGCAGGAACCAGCCTGTGTTATAACACTGATCCTGTTCATTTTGATAGGGAAATTTGGAAAAAAAAATGGGGCATAATTGAATAAACTTCTGAACAACACTGTATCTGTGACACAAAAGCATTTTTTTTCTGTCCAATATTTTAATCTATCACTAACTTTTGAATAGCCTTGGTCTGTATGTCAAGACAGTGTATTTCAGTCTTGGTATTAATGATAGACTTCAGCCTGGGAGAAAAATATATACTCTGGGAATGTGGTTCTCTATTTTTCAGAGACGAAAATATGAAAATAGTTTCTATACTGATTCTATTTTGATACAATTCTTTCTGTTTGGTATCAGCCAAGAGGAGACCTTCTTAACACATTTCATTTCTGATCTTTTAAAACTGTCAGGCGGGAATGATTTTCAGTCACTTCAGTCTGGAGTGGATTTAAAAACTTGTCCCAAAGGTGGTGGATTAATAGATTTAAAAGGCAAGGAATTAATCTAATGCACTGATCTGTCTCCCAGCCCATAACTTACAGTATAACTGTCACAAGATTATGGCAGTTCTCCAATGAAACAAAGTACTTACATTTGATTTTGCAATAATAAAGCATTTCACTGACCATTACAATTTCTACTTTAATACATAATTATTTATATTCTAGAAGCATATACCAGAGAGAGTTTTAAAGACTTAAAGGGCATATAATAGTCATAGTAGTTATATGGAATGTACATTGGTTGGACTTTAATTACGAGAAATAAAATGAACCAGGGTATAATAAAGCTCTTGGCTTTTAAGGCCCTCTTTCCAAAGCCAGCCAAAACTAACATTGTCATTGGTTGCCAACGGTTGTTAAGAAGACCAAGCCATTTATATAGAAAGATAGGATGCAGGTCCAAGAGACTTTTATTTGATTTTTTTTATTATGGCTCCTCTGAGAGACTGGGTCAGATTTATTTTTAAAATGATCACTCTCATTTGAAAAACAAAATCTTCTGGCTGCTATAGTCCCAGATTGGTGGCAGGTAAAATAAGATCTCTGTTGTTGTTGCTTTTGTTTTTTTGTTTGTTTGGTTGTGTTTTGCAATGTTTTTACTGTTCTTTCTTGGTTCCACCTTATCCATAGTATGGACAAGATACAACACTACCATAATAAGCTTTCTTGGGAAAATTAATAGAAAATGCTTTCAAAAGTATGAAAGACTGTGTAAATGACAGATATTTTGCTTGATGTACTTATTTAATACATAATAAAAGCAAACAACCCCCCCTCCACCAAAAAAAATCAGACATCAAAATATTCTTCCTTCAACCATTCACCTGAAATTTGACATGATCATGCAAAGTTGTTCCACCAATATTTTACACCCTCATTGCCTAACTAAATGTTCTCTACATGTGTTGGAACTACAAATCCCCAAAGCTTCAGCCAGCAAGGCCAGCAGCTGTAAGAAATCTCTTAGGTACAAAGAGACAAATGGATAGGGATTATTTTGCTTAGAAAATGGATTTCTAAGACGAACAATAGAACAGTTGGCACTGCTATATTTCAGATGGTAAGATTGACATCTGACTATTCATACAACAGTTTGGTAGTGTGCCACTCAGTCAATCATGATTAGGAGATTCACTCCTTACGTGTAGAAAATTAGCTTGGTGGGGAGAAAGCCATATACCTGACTCATTTGCATAAGTATATGACCATATTTGAAAATGAACTCGGCAAGATATTCAGCTGTGCAGAGGGTACATTTTATCCTCCACAAGATGCCACTTGAATGGGGAGGGGTTTCCATGTGTTGCTTGTAGTTGCTTGTAGCTACTACAATCAATTTTATCGGAGTGAAGAGGCAATTGTGAAACTTCTAACTATTTTAACCCATGCACTTCTCCAGCCCATTCCGTTATTTATTTATTTATTTATTTATTTATTTATTTATTTATTTATTTATTTATTTATTTATTTATTTATTTATTTATTTATTTATTTGATTTGCCAATTGTTTACAAGATAATAAGTATAAATGTATACATAGTTGTGAATACATGAAATGGGTACATATAAGAAAAATAAAAGAATAAGAGAAACAATAGGACAGGGACGGTAGGCACATTGGTGCGCTTATGCACGCCCCCTATCACAAGGCTTTGACATGTTTGGACGTACCTCTGTGTTCACTACTGTGCCTTGAAACATGTTGCTGTTTGGGACCTGACCTGTGCTGTGATGACTATTCTCCATTGATCGATTGATCTATAAGTTCTCCTTTCTGTAAATATAAAGCATCTTCAGCTTCATAGATTTCAGTGCAGACTTGCATACACTGGACTGGATTTTACTTACTTGTGTTTATCTTGGCTATTTTTGAAACAGTACAGTACATCTTATTTTTAAAATGGAAAAAGATGTTTCAGGTAAATATGTTATCCTCCCTCCCCCTTCAAAACATATTAATCCCCCCCCCCCCGTCTTCTAACATGCTTTTGTTAAGGCCTGCTTTTCCCCCCCAAAAATGGACCCACAATAAGCTCCGGGCCTTAAGAGATATATTTACATGCATTGCCGTTCACCAGGGAGACCGGACACCATTCCCCACAAGACCTTGGTTTGCACACATCCTTCCTTCTCAGATTCCACTCAGGGATGCATTTTAATATGAATTCCACTTAAAAGAAACACAACTACCTGCTTATTTTCCCCTTTAGCGTGTTTAAAAAAAAACATGCTTGTAGAAAAGGAAGGGGGAAAAGTAAACATTGCATAACAAAGTGTTCTGTAGCTGTCAGCAAGGGCTTTGGAAATAAAACATTTCCCTCCCAACACAATTGGCTGACAATCGGCACATAATGAATAATAGCTCTTGGGGACCAGCCGCAAAAGATGTGTGGGAAAACTTTAATTAAAAGCTTGTCAGTACAATTTTACCTGGGTGACATCATCTGACTGAAATCTTGCTGCTGGGCTTTGTTGTCTGTTGAATCACAGGTAGCTGGCTTGTTTTGCTGACAGCAAACAATTCAAAAAAATACTTTAGAACACTGGGGGGAAGAGGTTTAGCTGCGAGTAGAATCCAAGCCATTCACTGTGGTGTAATTTTCTAATTAGCAGTTGTAGAAGTCTCATGCTTGCCTTCACTCCTGGAAGTGCAGAATGAAAGCTGAATCTGGGTAGCATTCCATTATTATCTCCACCAATACTCTTTCCCAACATTGTGCACATCAAATGGGTAGCGAGGAATCGGTGTGTGTGTGTGTGTCCAAGGTAGGACAGCATTCTGTTTACAGGCAAGCTAATGGAAGGACCTGGAGGATGAGTCCTTTTCCTATTGCATATAGGCACATTGCCCTAAATATATAAGGCTATTGTATAGGGTCTCTAGGATGGGAAGATGACACTGAGAAATCATGGACAATGAACTGCAGACATTCCATTAAAATCTGTCAAATAACCTTGTAACATCAAATAACATTGTAATCCCTTTTCTTAAAAAGGGGGAATTAACTGAACAACTACATTCAAATAAATTTCATAGATTAGATATTCGGGAGAATTTGTGAAACATGTTATTGATGATGATGATCAGTTTCACTGAAGTGAAGCAGGAGGAAATAGAAAGCATTGACAAAGCATAGTTTTGAAACTGTTTAAATTGTATTTTAATAATTTTGTTTGAATTACTGTATGTTGATTGTTTAGGTTTGTATTTGAATTTAGATTTGTATTTGAACTGAGTGCAGCTGTTGTAAATACAGAAAATAAATTAAAAAGAGCCAGTTTGATGTAGTGGTTAAGGCATGGAGTTAGAAACCAGAAGACCATGGGTTCTAGTCCTGACTTAGGCACAAAATCACCTGGGTGATCTTGGCCCAGTCACTTTCTCTCAGCCCTAGGAAGGAGACAGTGGCAAATTACTTCCAGACAGTTGCCAGGAGACAACAGTGACTCAAAGGCAAATAAATAAAAAATATACATTAAACCTATATTTGTTTGTTTGCTTGTTTTTCCAACGGGTATAAAGGCAGAGGTGGTATTCAGCAGGTTCTGAGCAGTTCTGGAGAACCAGTAGCGGAAATTTTGAGTAGTTCGAAGAACTGGCAAATACCACCTCTGACTGGAGACTTTACAGTATCCTTCCCTTCCACGCCTACCAAGCCACGCCCACAGAACCGGTAGTAAAAAAATTTGAATCCCACCGCTGTTATAAAATCACCATGGCTGCTTTGCCATTGAACAATCATGGCACATATTAGCGAATTCACAGCTTCCATCTTATTTTGTTAATGCAAATAGAACACTTATTGAAAGAGCTGGTTTAACTTATATTAAATTGTGATTTCCAGGAAATGTGCAAATTAAGTATATAGTTCTTTGAACACACACACACACCTTTTACCCCATCACACTGACTACTGTAGTCCTGAGTCTGAGAAACTGTCCCTCAAGGGAAAGCTCCCAATTATAGGATCATTTTAAAAAATGTAATTTCCAGTCAAAACACTTCAACTAAACTGCTGTCAAATCTGCAACGAGATGGGGGCTCTAAAGGGTGTTCCCTCCATCTCCAGATCCAGTAAATCCCAAAACCAACTTCTGATTGTGAACAAATCAATAAATAACTTTTGTTTTGTTATGTGTAATGGTACCAAGGCTAAGTAATAATTCCACTTTATTATATGCATTAATACAATAGCCATACTATACAAAACCAGATTGACACAGATTCAAAAATAATTTTATATAGCATTGTATGCACACTGTGAGTCCAATTCTTTCCTTGGCAAGGATGCTCACACCACAGCTGCCTTGCCAAAAGGTCTAAATTCTGGTGACTTGTACTCTCTTGATCTTGGTCAAGGCACTGTGGTTAGAATGCAGTATTGCAACTCTACCCATTGCCAGGAGTTCAATCCTGACCAGCTCAAAGTTGACTCATCCTTCCATCCTTCCGAGGTCAGTAAAATGAAGACCCAGATTGTTGGGGGTAATATGCTGACTGCATAAACTGCTTAGATTTAGAGAGGGCTGTAAAGCAATGTGAAGTGGTATATAAGTTTAAGTGCTATTGCTATTGCTGTTTGCTGAGTCCTCTAGATAAGATCAACTTCTTGTCAGCTCTTCGGCTCTGCCTAATCCTGGTCCATTTTCTCAGCCACCACACAGTGTGTTCTTCTGGCTCTTTTGGTCTCAATCATCTCTTCAGTTGAGGCATTGAGTTCTTTGCCCACTGAGCCACTGTTCTTGAATTCCATTTATAGCCAGATACATCAGCAAGGCATGTGCAGAGCAAAAACCACTGAGCATTTTATCTTACTTCTTACTCACAAGTATTTTTGTCACTTACTTTCTATCTTACATCCCTGTTGTCTTATCTCTGACTCATGAGTAAACTTATCTCAGTTTAAAGCTTTATCTCTCCTATCTCCCTTAGGTCTCTTTTTTTTCTCACTCTCTTAAATCTCAGCCACTGCAAAGAGGATAGCCTGAATGCCACTGATTGCTCACTGTCCCTGTTTAAATGATTACTTCTTGCTAAATAAGCAGAAGCTGCTAAAAAATTGTGTGAGGAGAAAGAGAAAACCTATGCAATTGTTGACGTATTACTACAAGGAACCAAAAGAGATGCTAGCCAATCAAGAAGACTTAGCATAAGAAGTGAAAGAAGTGGGAACACTGGTCTTTTGTAATTAAAAGATGGAAATTTTGCCAAGGTGCAGATTTTCTAAAGGCCGTCCAAGGTTTTTTGGTATAGCACCTATTCTGCCAATTAACTACAGGGACCACCACTGGTGGTTTATGGCATTATCTTCATTTTTTATTTTCAGATCTTGATACTTTGTTATCTTATTCTTTATCTTTGATTCTACTCTTCCCTGATATTGCCACATCAATTATCTACACTTTCTTCTTTTCGGTTATAATGATATCAGGTGTCTTATGAGCCAAGATTTCCATACCTAGAAATCCCACAATATTTTAATATGCTCATTTTAATTACTGTTCAACTATATGTTCTCACCATTTTTTTACTATTGGCACATGATAATTTTCATAGATGTTGCAATGAATCATTTTGGAGGCTGTATTATGTTGTTTATAATCACTTCGTGCAATCCTCTTGCACGAGCTGGTCATAGGATCTACTGTTTCTTCTGCTTTTTGCACATTCTACACTTTAAATCATTTGAATTTAAATTAAATTTAGGTTAAATTAAGGTATTAAAAATACTTCAAGATATTAAATCCAGTGAATAGAAAGGGAAGGAAGTGGAGACTTTTAGAGAAGGGCCATGTATATTACAGCATTCTTAAAACAGTGAAACAATCTGTCACTTCAAAGTACAAGACACAGAATAATTGGTTAAAATTATAGGAAAGCTTTTAAAAAGGCTTTCTAACATTCAATAAGTTACACAGAGCATGTCACGAGGTCCTCTTCACTGGATGCTTTTAAATGCATGATAGACAACCATCTGTTAGCAATGTTTTAATTTGGATTTCTGTATTGAAAAAGTTTGATAGCTTAAATAACCCCTTCTAGTTATGTGGTTTTATACATTAAGCTCTAATAAAGGTCTTGTTTGCACTTGTAATTTATACAACCATGTATTCAGCCATGCTTTGATAAGAACAATATTCCCCTTGGCCCCATGATGTTGTAAATTAATTATATGTGGCTGGAATGTCCTCAGGCGGATCACAATAAGCACCAGTTAAAGCCAGGGTTTAATCCCAAAGTTTAAGCTTGGCTTCCAACCTTTGTTGCTGTTGTTGTTGTTGTTGTTGTTGCTGCTGCTGCTGTTGTTGTTACTACAGAAAGTCTTGCTCAAATCATTTGGCCACGCATGTAGTCTATTTAGATTGCCTCCTGGAATAATAAAAGACCTTCCTGGATATCCAAAATTACTTTCATTATCCATATCAGCAACAATTCATTTGCCACGGAAACGCAAAGATAGCACAAACTTAGATTTATTACTAATAATTAAAACCTGGCCATTGCTCAAATGATTTGTAGTCATTAAGAAGCATGCTTAACAGTTAAAAGCAGATTAATTTATTTTCTCCTGATATAAGCTAGTGCTGTAAGAACCATTGTATGAAGTCAAATGAATGTGTGGGAGAGTATGCGGAAAGACTTGAATCAACCTGTAGAGATCAGGTAGAAGATTTCCATTAAAGTTCTTATCTGTGGAAAAATCATACTTTGAAAGGGTGTTGGTTTCTGAATTCACCATTCCAAGCTTCAGTTGCTGTGTGGTCTCTAAACATATTGCTGTCAAGAAATGGAGAGTCTTGAAAATAATTAAGATGTAAACATCAGCAATGAATTGTGATTAGGAGAGCAGAGTGTGCAGCAGTTCTGTATCATTGATCTATACTGGGGTGTCAAACTCGCGGAGTCACAGCGGCGTGACGTATTGGGATTTTCCCCCCCTTCGCTGAACTGGGTGTGGCCAGTGTGTGACGCATCCGGCCTGTAGGCCGGGAGTTTGA
This sequence comes from Notechis scutatus, assembly GCF_049901735.1. Classification (NCBI taxonomy): domain Eukaryota; kingdom Metazoa; phylum Chordata; class Lepidosauria; order Squamata; family Elapidae; genus Notechis; species Notechis scutatus. The sequence goes on from NC_142011.1 coordinate 122,220,210, forward strand.
CAGTCCTGATCTATACAGTACATGTTAAACATGCACAAGATTTTGACATTGAATGCCAGAATTCAAAATTCATGTTTTAATTCTCAGCATCTAGTTTTTTTCACATCAATGTTAAAATTTTAAAAGTATATACACTTGTATACACAAATATTTACATTGCTCCCTTTTAGAAATTCATTAAATTGTGTTCCAGAGCATATGAGGTCATTGTAGACATGCCGGGAGTTGCATTGCAGAGTAAGATCAGCAGCATATAAATTGAATGAGTAAGTGAATGAGTGAATGAGTGAGTGAGTGAGTGAGTGAGTGAGTGAGTAGTAAGTAAGTAAGTAAGTACCTTGTTTCTCATATAATAAAGCCGGGTCTTATTTTTTTTTTGAGCCCTGAAAAAACGGCTAGGCCGTCTTTTCGGGGGTGACTTAATTCCCCCCCCTTGCATCTTAGGACGGGTGGCGATGGCTTGGATGTTGACCTCGGCATTGGTGGGGCACTTTGTATCAGGGTCAACGCAGGCAGCACCATATCCGGGTGTGCAACAAAAGTACTTCCTAACAGCAAGCCCCCCCGCCATCCCCCCCCCATTTCGCATGTTTTAATATAGGCCTTAATTTGGGGGGAGGGGCTTAATTTCATTTCATGCCTATAAAACATGCTGGGACTTCCTATTGGGGGAGGCCGTATTGTTGGAGAAACAGGGTAAGTAAGTAAATGAACACATAAATAAGGTTCTGCACCCAGTGGTCATTCTTTTCTCCTCTTTCTTTGGTGGCAGTATTTCTTTGGATGGATATTTACCATTTATTTGTAATCCTTTATTATTTTTATGAACAGCTCAAGGCAGTGAACATATCCTTTCTCCTCCTATTTTCCACACAACAACCCTTAGAGGTGAGTGACTGGCCCTAAGTCATCCAGCCAGCTGTCGTGGCTAGGAAGAGACTCAAACTCATGGTCTCCTGCTCTCTAGCCTGTTGCCTTAACCACTAGAGCCAACTGGTTTTACCAGCAGAAGTGTATTGAAATCAAGAGCTGAGGAATTGGATCTCATTTATGATTACTGTCCGAATAGGAGATAGTAACTAGTCCTAGTGCTTATTTAGTAAACTTTATGACTAAGAGATGATTGCTGAACTATATCAGAGAGATAATAGTTACTTGCATTATATGTAAAGCTGCTCTTCAGAGAAAAACAGTGCTCTGACAAGAGGATCATGTACATAATTGTGGCAACAAAGTTCTCTTTTTTCGTTTAAAAACAGGAAGACAATGGAAATAGATAGTTTGCGAGAAAGGGCAGGAAAGAGGATATTACGAGGAAGGAAAATAATCATATTCCATCAATTATGCATTAGCCTGATGAGTTCATCGTTCTTTCTATATCTGAACAAAGTTTTTAGAGTGCTATCAGAAGCCCCACCTGAGGATTACTTAGAAAAATGGATGGCCCATGTTAATTCATATGCACCATTCACATTGTTAAGCAAGCTATTCTATATCTTTAAAAATGTTTTGCAATATGTGATGATATTTTATGTAAGACTACTTTAATACACATTTATGTTTCATTGACTTTTTGCTGTTTCTTTTACATATGTAACAGTAGACAAAGACCAGAAGACAGCCATGGTGATAGATCTCTTGGTGCCAAGTGACAGCAACATTAAGAAAAAGGAGTATGAGAAACTGGAGAAGTATCACAGCCTGAAGGAGGAAGTAGAGAAGCTGTGGAAAATAAAGGCCAGAATGGTTCCAGTAGTGGTAGGAACACTCAGGACTCTGACTCCTAAGCTGAAATAGTGATTCCAACAGATCCTAGGAACAACATCAGAGCTCTCTGTCCAGAAGAGGATCTGAGATTGAGGAAGGTTGAAGACCAACCATAAAGTTGAGAAGGGAATGTTTTTATATATGCAATTTCTGTTATGGCCATTGTAAATGTCAAAGGGGAAAATAAATGTGCCAGTTTTAATGCCAGTCACCACATTTCTTAACTGATCTCTTTGTTGTCTGAACCTTCCTTTATTTTATTTATTTTTATTTATTTATTTTACTTGGTTTGTCAATTGCTTACAAGATAATAGGTATAAGTAAAAACATAGTTATGAATACATGGATACATATAAGAAAAATAAAAGAAACAATAGGACAGGGACGGTAGGCACGTTGGTGCGCTTATGCATGCCCCCTACAGACCTCTTAGGAAAGGGGTGAGGTCAATAGTCTAAGTTTTTGGGGTTTGGGGAAGAAACCACAGTCAGGTAGAGTATTCCAGACATTGACCACTCTGTTGCTGAAGTCATATTTCCTGCAATCAAGTTTGGTGCGATTAACCTTGAGTTTGTATCTATTGTTTGCTTTTGTATTGTTATGGTTGAAGCTGATCCATTGCTGTTTACAAATACTGAGCCAAAGAATGTGTTAAAGAGGTTGGCTTTAATAGTGTCGTCGTTGCAGTCTTTACCATTAGGTCCTTTCAGGGGTGGGATGGACCTTGAGTCTTTTAGTTTGTTGTTTACAAAATTGTAGACAGCGCGGGTGGAATTGGTGCGTAGAAGGTTTTCCTCTTGTTTAATGTGATAATTGGTGCATTCAGTCTTTATCTGGTGGCATAAATTTTTGTATCGGCTTTTGAAATTGGCAACGTGACCAGATTAGTTTTTCTGCCAGAGTGATCTCTTTTTGGATTGAAGTTTCCTTATTGTTGTGGGTAATCTGTTTTTTTTGTTTTTGTTTTTGTTTTGGGAGTTGTTGGTACATATAGTTTGATGACTCTTTTGACTTCAAGTAAAAATATGTTGCAATGGTCTTCAACAGTACTGCATCCAGTGAATAGAGATTGCCAATCAAGTGATGAGAGATCGTTGTCTATAAGATAATAGTTGCCTTTTTAAAAGTTATAATTGGGGATCACATCATTGTGTTGATTTTTGTGTGGACATATGTTGAGACAAAAGTCAATCATATTGTGGTCACTGTTGGAAAAGGGTTCTTTAATTTGTATTCCATAAATTGAATTCAAACTATTGCAGAAGATGAAAAGAAAACTATTGCAGTTGTTAAGTCTAGTATTGTTGGTTACTAGTTGTTCCAGTCCCAGGTTTGTTACAACATTGTAGAAGGTTGCATGTATGGGTTCAGTTTTACATTTGTTTAGGGTCCAGTTAATGTGAGGTAGATTGAAGTCACCAAGAAAGATAAAAGTGTGTGGGCAGGATGTTGCTTATGTTAGTAATGAATTTAGCTTGTTTATATGTTTGATGTCATAATCAGGGGCTCTGTAACATAGTAATAATCGAAATGTGATATTTAAGGACAGTTCACAGACTATGGTCTCAGGAATAGCAAGCTCTTGGGTAACTTGGATGTTTTTTAGATGTAAGGACTTTTTATAGAAGATGGCAACACCACCTCCTCTACGGATTTCACGATCTGATCGATAAATATGATAGTCTCTTACTGTGGTAATGGAGTCAGGGAGAGATGCATTGAGCCATGTTTCACAGACAAATATGATGTCGAATTTAGCCATATTTAGTAAGAGGAGAAATTCAGATATTTTATTTACAAGGCTTCTTGCATTGAGTAGCTTGCATTTAAGGCCAGCAGTAGTTGGAATTGAGGTAGTTAGGGGCATGCATGCCTAGTTTTGAGTGATGGTGGGTTGAATGAGGTAGGGTTGGATATGGAGTTGTGGGTTGTGTGACTTACTTTTGATACAATCAGCGCAGTAGTCAATGTAGAGATCCTTCTCTCCATTGTCTAGATGTCTTTTGAGTTCCTTGCGGAGTTCACGGGAGCGGATTCTTTGCAGTATGGATAAGTCTGGTCTTGAGCGAAGTTTTTTGTGGTTGGGATTGGTTTTTGCAATGGCATTTATTGTATGAATGAATATGTGTTTGCTGGACTCATTTTTGCAAACAACTCTACAAAACCTTATGGGTTACTTTGAATGAGCTGAGGAATTCCTTTACTTTGGGATCTGTTAACAAGCAAAAGCAGAAGTTTCTTCACAATTTTGGTTTCTGGACAGAATATAGCATTTCATATAAAAAGAGTTTAATTTGCTATTCATATCTGAATTTTTAACGAGAAAAAAACACCCATGTTCATATTCATGGCCAATTATGCATAGATTGGAAGTGAAATGGAACTGGAAAACAAAAATCAAATATGATCAGGTGATTTGTTTGAATAAAGCAAGAATCAAGGTAATAAAAATTTCTAAATTCCATCTGGAAATATTCCTGCTTACCTCACACTATATACACAAACAGACCAGTTCCCATAAAGAGTTAACAATGGCCATACTAGATAAAGTTGATGGGAACTAGACTCCAGTAATATCTTGAAGGACGCATTTGCCATTCCTATCATTAAGGACGAACAGGGCTAAATCAATCAGCAGTCTTGGTATTGGGCAACTTCTTACCTGACAGAGGAAATTTTATAGATTGTAGTTCCAATCTAGAACTACCTATATCTGGACCAGGCAGTGAATTTTCAATTGTATCCCTCTGGACTTTAATTTCTGCAATATTATTTAAATATTAGAATAAAGATTTGTCATGGTATAAAAACAGAACGGCTGAAAGTTGAGGTTCTCAAAATGAATATCACAACCCAGTTAACATTTTACATCCTGCAGAAATACACACGGCTCCTGGTGTTCTATGATTGAAGGGAATCTAAATGTTTGTGGATGTATTCACACCTCTTTTAACACCAAATTCCACTTTGCTCTCTTTTTACAGTGGCTGAAGCTTAATCCTGATCTGCTTGTACATGTTTGTGATCACATCTTTAACTTTATGAAATACACTGTCTCCATCCTACCCCAGTCATTTATTTAAAACCAAGCCTTTTACAGCTTCCAATTTCTTTACTCTGGAGGAAGATCTCTAATGCCAACTTTCAATTTGTAGTTATATAGCTTAAGTAGCATTTGTCCACAATGAAAACATGCATCTGTAGGTCTTTGGAAAGTTACTTTGAATAATGTACTTTGTAAGGAAACCTAAAAATGTGTGCAGGCTAAATGAATCTAAATAAATAAATAAGTGGATTTCTTACTTACGGTTTCTATAGTCACAAAAAAGTGGATGAGGATACATAAATTTAATATATAAAAATTTGCTAGTTGAAGGTGTGTTACCCGAAGGAAAAACAATTCAGAAACAAATGTAGGCAAATTAAATAGATCTTAATTGTTAGGCCACAAAAGTATGCAATAATATATGTATTTAATGCATATATGCATATAATTTATATATTAATATTTATATAATTACAATACCATATATGAATTAAACACAACACCCTGTTTTGAATTCTCACTTTTTTTCTCCTTAAATAAATTGCAGGTCATCCTTGACTTACAACAGTTCATTTAGTAACCATTCAAAGTTACAACAGCACTAAAAAAAAGCAACTTATGACTGTTTTTCACACTTACCACCATTGCTGCATCCCCACGGCCACATGGTCAAAATTCGGACACTTAGCAACTGGCTCATATTTATGATGGTTGCAGTGTCTTGGGGTCATGTGATCCCTTTTTGTGACCTTCTGACAAGCAAAGGCAATGACGAAGCCTGGTTCACTTAACAACCATGTGCACTTACAAGTGCTATGATTTACGTAACAACTACAGCAGGAAAGGTCGTAAAATAGGGGAAAATTCACATAACAAATATCTTGCTTCGCAACATAAAGTTTTGGCCCGATTTTGGTTGTAAATCAAGGACTATCTGAATTAGGAATTAAGTTATTCATTCCTAATTCAGATAGTAGTGTTTTTTTTCTATTCACATACTCTTTATCACTTTATATTTTATTTGTGACATTTCATTTCTCAGAAATATATTGTTTGGCTATGACTTTTGAATTGTTCTACTGAACTAACATGGCTAAGTGCACCTTGCAGGATCATCTAAGTCATATTTTCTTTTCCTTTTCATCTCTTAAATTCCACCAGAAGAATAAGCTGACAAATACAACAGAATGAGATTACAGGTACAAGAAACAGTCTTTCTGAATACTTTCACATATTAAACAACAAAATAAAGACTCTATTTGCATAAATGTAGCCCAGCAGGTAGTCTGGCATTGTTTGAGCTTTCTTAGCTGTCTATATCCAGGGAGTGTTAGTTTATTTGGAGGCCATGAAATTTTGAAGTTGTACAATCTGCCTCATTCTATGGAAAGTGAAAATCCAGCCTCATTTTTCCCTCTGAATTTATCTTCTTATTGTGAAGAAGGATTTGGAATTAGGGTACAATCAACACATAGAGAAGAAAGTATGGTTTGGGGTTATATGGATACCTGACTACAAAATCAGACAGGTTTTTGTGATGATAATTATGTACATCTTGGATGGAAACATATAAGTTACATCCGTAAAACTTTTATTTTGTGTTTTTTGTGAGACAGTGTTGAAACATGATGAATCTCTGCTTTGTTTAACTATTTTGGACTGTGTTAATATTTTAACAAAAGCAAGAGTATTTGTTTACTTATGCTCGCAAATCTGATTATTATTTCAAAAGGACCGCCTAGAGAAACAATCACATTATCTAGCATTCATAGTTCATTTATACTCTGTGAATAGATTTGTGTCTCATTTTAGAATACACAGTGGAGAGTTAGTTGTGCTGAGACTACCTAGTGGAGAGTTAGTTATGCTGAGAACTCACTGTGAAATTATTCATTGTGTAGGATTATCTATCATTATTTAATATTACTTACCAGGAACTACTGCCCTCACACTAAAATATCTTCTTATCTTTCATAACATTACAACTTTGCTCATTTTGATGCTGCAATATTGTGACATAAACTTTGAACAGACATTCTAAAGGTGTGTGTGAGGGTTTTTTATTCAGATATTTATCCAATTGTATTTATATTCAGGTCTTCCTCTCTTTTTATATTCATGTTGATAAACTTAAAAAATCCATTGTGAGTGGGTGGCCTTCCAATGTTAAAAAATATGTAAGCATAGCATAGAATTAGAATTAGAATTCTTTATTGGCCAAGTGTGATTGGACACACAAGGAATTTGTCTTGGTGCAAATGCTCTCAGTATACATAAAAGAAAAGATACATTCAGCAGCAGAATGCTTCAGGAGGCCATGAAGGATGAAAACAAGGAACAGGGGGGCCACATGCAGCCCATTTTAGCTGCCAGAGTCAGCTAAATCAGTCCTTTGATATTTCCCGGCCAGTCCTGCGAGCCAGATTTCAGTACTCCATGGGCTGGATCCAGCCAGTGGGCCTTGTGTTTGACACCCTGTTCTACAACATTTGATGGTACACATATTATTATTAAATGGGAAGGAGTGACTATTTTTTGAACATTTATGTTATGTTATTGGAATATCTCCAGTGATCAGGTATCTCTGCATGTTCATCTAAATACTTACAGGTCACTTTGCATGTTCTGAACATGTGAAGTAGGAACGAAGCTGACAGTAACTCATAGTTTTGACCTTGCAGCTTCTCCATGTTTTATTCCTACTATATAAGGCTCTAACTATAATAAGACTCTAATTATATCCAATGTGTTATACTGATAGTCTGGGATGATCAGGAAAAAGGATTGAAACAGTTAGAAAAGGACATTTACACAATGTGATTATATTATTACCAAACCTAATCTTTTGACTTCTAGCTTTTACATACTGCTCATGGAATCCAGGAACTGACTCTTAGTCAAAACATAGGATATAATATAATAAACAAATATGATGCAATGACAGTTTCTATTCTTCTAAATAGGTTTTCAAAAGATTTGGCTAAATGTCTGAAGGATACCATACTATCCCTATCAGCTAGAACTGTCATCACCATCTTATTTAATTTTGTTGCACATCACTTTAAGATTTTAGTGGGATGTGATGTATAAATGCTTTTAAATAAATAAACAAGGAAGGGGAAGCCAAATGTTGGACAAGAGTATCTTCCATGTGAAAGATTTCCCATGATTTTACTTCTGTATCTGTTTTCTACAATATTTAATTTAAAGCACATATGTTTATTGTATAAATGAATAAATCATTTAAATTGTGTTTCAAAAGCACCTGTCTGGACATCAGTGGAAGTCTCCACATATTGCTCCTAGAAAAGCAAAAGCAAAACACCCCCCACACACATACACAATAGCATACTCCCAATTTTTTACATATAGTTGCATTATTGTTAAGATACAAAGTTTACATTACTTGGATAATATGTGACTGTCAAAGGAAGGTCAAAAACCTTTATATAATTTTTTTTGTTTATTAAATTTTAGTTTTCAAAATTTAAAAACATAAAACTTTATACATCATTATATCAACATCAAGATATATTTTACATTTCCTCATCATCTTTCTATATACTTATTTCCTTGTGATCATTCATAACATCCCCTTGCCTTCAAGTTACAATAGGCCACTTTATACTTCCACTGTCTTTCTCAGTTTTTAGAAGAGAGCAATCCAGTCATTGCAATTATTAACAAAACAACTGCCTGATTCCACCATGGAGTATAAACTGACCTATTGTAATCCTAGGTCTACTGGTGTCACACATAGGTCCTACTAATTACTAATTTCAGTGACAGCCAACTTAGTAATTTTCTACCATCCTTTTAGAAAATATTCAGGTTTTCTAAATCCCTGAATATGAATATCTAAATAGGGGAAGGGAAAACTCTCCAGCCCAAATTTTACAAAGAAGGGTCATTTATAACATAGAGAATAGAATCATAAGTCTAGAAGGGACCTTGGAGGTCTTCAGGTCCAACTCTCAGCTCAGGGCAGGAGCCAGTCAAATTGTTGCCTAGTCTATTTTTGTTGGGGCACCCACAATCCTGAAGGCCAGCTATTCCATTGACTAATTGTTCTCACTATCAGAAAATTTATCCTTACTTCCAAGTTGGATCTCTCTTTAACAAACTTCCACCCATTCCTTCTTGTCTTGCCCTCTGGTGCCTTGGAGAATAAGTCAATCCCCTATTCACTGTGACTCCCCCTTAAGTACTGGAATATAGTTATGTCCCCCCTAATCCTTTTCTTTTATAGGCTAAACATATCTAGCACCCTGTCCTTAGGCATAGAGCTGTATGTGTGGTGGCTACCCTGCAATTGGAGCTTAAATAAAGGGGGATTGTCTGGCTTTTACTCCTAGCCATTGGTTTAATCAGAAAAGCACTTATAAGTAATCAGAAAAGCACTTATAAGTGAATGCCCTTTGCCTTGTAGGTGATAGGAGAAAGAGAGAGAAATAACGGATGGTTTCAACTTTGGGCTCTGGTTCAGGTATTTGTAGACAAAATAATCTAGGTAAATTTAGCTCTTGAGAGGAAAGATGGCTCCCTTCCTGATCTAGGAATTGCTCTACCCAACAAATCCTTGGGGATTTCTAGCAATTTTGTTTTAGCGATGGCAGAAGACTCTTTATTCAGACATTGAATAAAATTGGTTGTGGGCAAAGGAAAAATGAGAAATCTTGCAAGAAATCTAGTACAACTGCCTTATGCAAATATGTTCCTTAAAAAAAAAAATACTATACATTTGTGTATCTCCTGATTTCAGATAGGTCAATTGATTTGTTCAATGAAACTTCACCCAAATTTCTGCAGTTCAAACTGAATGCATTGCCTTTCAAAATCGATTCTTGATTCCCCACCCATCCCAACAAATATTTTGAACAATCTTCTAGAAATACTATGTCATACAAGGCCTGATAAAACCATTTAGTGCCTTCCTGACAAAATGAAGCACATTTCTAATTTGGGTAATTTACATGATCATTATCATTTATAATAATTACTCACTGCTGTAAATTAGTCAGGCACTTTGAAAATAACACCTGGGAGAGTGTCTCTCCATCAAACTAGTTTAACCTTTTATTTTATTTTTTTTAAATTGTCAGAGTGGAATTTATGATGTTGAAAGACTTGGAGCACCTGGTCTGAGATTTTATCAAATGCCTAAATGACAGCCTGGAGGCATTTGGTGTGGGGAACAGTTACAACAAGAAGTGTCATTCATAAAAAGACGCAGCTTTTTGTTGCTGTTGTCTCAGAAGAAAGCTTCACCTGAAAAGGTACCTCATCTTGAATGGCAAGTCATTCTTACAAAATCTGTAAAGTGTTAACCCTGTTGTTAAATGCTTATGATTTCTCTCCCCCGATCTGTTGGCTTTTGTAGCATTTCAGTTGCCTCTCATTATAGCAGTTGAATCCTATGGGATCCGTATAAGTCACTGCAGCAAAAATTGCAACATGTGCTCTTGCAATTGCCATCAGATCTGACTCTAACCTGGTTTTTCTGAATTGCTAGATAGCAAAACCCAAGTGCCTCCCTTCTTGTTGGTTTGGGACAGTGCTAATCTCTGCTTCTAAAAGCCCAACATGAACATGGCAGAAATGGTTTCCATACATCTAAATATCAATTGTTGGCTGTAACATCAGCAGACTGTTTGAATATATAGCCATAAACCTCAAATTACAGACAGGCTGGTTAGCGTACAGGGTGAAATTTTCTGTATACTTATACAATAATTTGCATTTTGAATTCAAAATTTGGCCTCAGTGGCTGAGTGTTTTTGTCTTGCTGCCCTATCGTAATGGTTTTACATGGAGACCGTCAAATCTAGCTCCTAAACTTTCAACTAAAAGAAATGCTACATGTCATTCTGTCTGCATATCCACAATTAAGCTGCTCCTATCCTGTGCTAATGCCCAGCTGCACTTTAATCCAGTTTCAAAAATATTTATGCAGATTGGGTCCCTTTGACAGCAAGTTGCTCAGTGTTCAGTTTAGACAGATGGACAATTATCCCTCACAATTGCTCACAATTTTTCATGCTGTGAATTGCTTTTATTTGTGTGGGCAGGATTTTTTGGACATACAAATATGTGTGTCTATGAATTTAAGTTTACATATAGACTGGAAAAGCATCAATGTGGATGTAGCAAGCATAGCAACCAACTTTAAAATAAAAATTCCGAGCTTGAATTTTTTTCAACTTTTCCTCAATATGGTCTGTTGCAATTTGTTATACATCTTTTACAGTAGTGTATAACACTTACCTGATATCCAGAACTTCACTGAGCTCAGTTCTAGAAATAAACTCACAGAAAGAATGGACTTTTTTTTTTCATAGCATATTGTCATCTGTGTAATGTGGTACAATCTTGTCAACAACAGATTAACTCTCATAAAGAGTCAGGGATAAATTCATGATTATGCAGTAATATGTATCAATTTTAGATACTACATAAAAAGAAGTTAATGAATTCTATGGAAGATGAGCAGAAGTAATGGATCAAACACTAATGAAGGATGTTCTAATCATTATTGATGATTTAAATGCAAAGATTGAAAAAAGAAACTGTAGGAAACTATAAACTAGGAAACTGCAATAATGTAGGACAATGGTTGATATGCAGAAAATGACCTATTTGCTGCTAACATGTTATTTCAACATCCCAAACAAAATCTCCAAATGGACAACACTGTTATCAAGCATTTACCAACAGATTGAAAAGTTTTTTTGCTGACTAACACTGCTATTCATCAACTACTCACCACAGAAATATGCAACTGACTGACAAATACTAAAAAGGATCAATCCCCACGAGACATATCCTCAAACTCACTTCCAAAGAATATATGACTGAGGTTAGAAAGGGATTCCAAAACCTGGATCTTGTGATAGAAAGCCTGAAAAACTGTGGGAGGAAATTAAAACGATTGTAAAATAAAAAGCTGGAAAGTATATTACAAGAACTAGGGAAAAATGAAGGCAATACTGGCTCTCAAAGAAAGGTATAGACATTACTAAAGAAGTGAAACCCAGATCTGATTTGAGAAAACTAGAGAACTAAATGAAGGCAATAAGAGATAAAGACATTTGAATTTGGAATGTTCAAGTAGAAGAACATAGCAAAACTGGAAGAACAAGGAATCTATTTAGAACATTAGAAAAAGTAGAAAATCATGGAAGCACTCCAAGCTCATGTCAATGTCATAAGGAACAATCAGGGAATGAATTTACTGACGAAACATAACATTAAAAGAAGGTGGATAGAATACAAAGAGAGCCTTTACAAGAAGACCGAGTCAGATAAGATCACATTTGAGAGAGAAGAATTTGATGATAAACCAACAGTGCTTGAAAAGGAAGTCAAATGGGTATAAATCAATTGTCAAACAAGAAAGCCCCGAGGTGGATGAAATCTTCACGCACCTCAAAAAGAAAGCTGGCATGGAAGATTATGACAGCTCTGTGCCAAAAAAGCAACATGGCCCAAAGATGGAAAAGGACTACCATATATCTGCATCCAAATTTCTAAAAAAGGGAGACAGAACAGAACATTTAAATTATAGGACAATGTCTTTAATGCACGTGCTAACAAGATATTATTGAAAATCTTAGATAGGGAAGTATAGTCGAATAGCAGATTTTAGGAGGAACTGGTGGGGGAGAGGGAGATCATATACATAGCTAATACTAAATGGCTGGTGGAAACAACAGGAGAATACTTAAAAGAACTCTATTTCTGTTTTATATTCTAAAGTTTTGATTGTGCCAATCATTAAATAAATTGGAAGATTCTCAAACCAATGAGTGTATTTAAGCACTTGATTTTTCTGATAGGAAATCTCTACAATAATTAGAATGCCCCCAAAGTGGGGTCACATAGAATTGTTTAACACTGTAAAAATCAGGCCAGGTTGCCTGCTCAGTCTATATAGTAAATAAAGCATATGTGTTAGGTGCCCGGAAGAATTGAAGGCTGGAATCAGTTAAAGGAAGGTCCACTGAAGGAATGTCAATAAACTCGGGTATGCAAATGAGCCCACCTTGGTTGCAGAAACTGAAGAAGGCCTCAGAACAATCATTCTGCCAGTAAAATAGGAGAAGAAAAAGGCTAGGTTTTCTTCATACTTTAAGATAACAAATATATATGTATAGTAGAAAACTAGAATTTTAAGATAAACTATGAGAAAGTAGAAGTGGTTAACAAGTGTTATTTTCTATACTCCAGGACTAATCAATATAGTGGGTATGCAAAATAGATTCAAAAAAGAATAATGATGAGCATAAAAGCATTGGAAATCCCACATAAACTCATTGAGGATTATGACATTTCAATGAAAATTCAAGTTAAAGCCACCCACTCTGTACAAAAGTGAAAGAAAATTGGACGATGGTATTTGAGGAGGCTGATTTTCATTCCTTTTTATTTAATTTTCTTTTATGTATCACATTTATGTCCCGCTGCTCTCATAGTGTAAGGAAATCAAGTCTGGATGCTCATTGGCTGTGAGGGAAACAAAAAACTATTGCATTTTGGAATGCTTCAGGCTGACCGATGCATCTATATGGAAAAGAATATAATGTTGAGCGAAGTGGATGGAGAAAAGACTGAGAGCACATAAAGGGCTAGACAGAGGATTAGAACCTACAAATTGTTCTGGCTCAAACCCTTTTCCAATAAAACAAACACGAACCAAAGGGAACAGAAACCTTTTAATGAGTCTTACGAATCCCCAGTTAAAAGGCTGCTGCAAACTAATTGACTTTGATAAGCACAAACCTTGCCAAAACTGTGTGAAACTGCCAAGAATCACAGATAAGAAATATTTCACAACACAAGAGTCTTCAAATACCAACTTAAGATACTGTAATGTCCACGAGGCTGAGTTTCAAAAATGTCTTTGCTTCCTGCAAAGAACATTCACTTCACAGCTGGCTTTTATCTTCTTGAAGGAGAGGCCATTACCTTGCAGCCTTACTCCCAAGTTGCCCGTGCTGTTGCAATTGCTCTTTCCTGCAAGCAATCCTGCGCACATGCGCACTTGGCACAGTCTCCTTGGGAACCTCCTCATCACTTCTGCCAGCCCCCACAATCTCTGAAGGCAGCAGTCCACTCCCTAATGGTCCTGGCCTCTCATCTAAGTACTTGCTCTCCTCAGCCGTCCATACCTACTGCTGGGTAACCACCACACAGATAACACCTGTAAGAAATGTAAAATGTGACAAGAGACAGGATAGCTTGAAGAGTTTTAATCTATCCAGCACCCAAGACTTAGCTACAACCTGATGGAACACAACAGATTTAAGGAAGATCAGACAACAGTATTCTAACAGGGATAATGATAAAGGCTAAGTTTGTATTCATACAGTGGAGGATAGCCTTTCCCAGTGAATCTTTGCAGCTGTCACTGTGAAGATGCACGGGGGTTGCAAGGGAGTAGAGTCAATGATAAAAGTACATAATAGCAACATTTATGTCATGTCACCCTGCACATGTCAATGTTTTGACATCAGTGTGGTTCACTGCAGACCCTTCTGTGAAAGTTTAAAAACCAAATTTATATCTAATACTATAGCACTATTTCCACCCCAGTGGATGGGAAAGGCTGTAGATTTAACACATCATTATTATTATTATTATTATTATTATTGGAATAAATCCAAATAAGGTAGTTTCTGAATAGCCACATATGGATATGAATAGCCACATCTGCAATGTTAGCCTTTTGTTTAATATTTTTCATTGAAACTACGGCTTAAAGACTGCCACTGAAATCAATATGGGCTTAAAAAGTAATTAATTTTCATTCAAGTGTTACTAGTGTAGTAATGTATAAGGAATGGTCAAAGTATCTGACAAACCAGTCCAGTCAATCTCACATATATTTTTTCTGCATCAGGCTGATAGTAGAAGTGCTGGATTATCTTTTCCAAAGCCTCTTCTTGGTTTTTCTGTAGAAGAAGATTTCTAAAACATCCAGACAAATATGACCAGCCTGGTATCCAAGGGGACTGTTGCTGGGCTGTCTGCACTTCCCCTTCAGCTAAGTTCTTGAATGAAACAATTTAATTTGCAAGGCAGAAAAATATTATTTAAAGAATCCCTCAGACAGAGGCACAGGAAGAGAGAGAAAGAGACAGAGATAATACCTCTGTGCATGAGTGACTAATCTGGATAGCCTAAGAAAGATGAGTCTCTGCTGTCAATAAATCAACTCATTTTGTTTTCTTTCCACCTGTCGTCCATATGATTTGCCCATATGAACAATTCTACTTCATGAAACCCCATAGGGATGATATCCGTATCACAGAAAGAACTGTGGCCATAGATCACTTTGGTGCCTTGGCTAATTTTAAAATAAGCGTGGCAGGTGCTCTTTTCTTTGAGATTACTTAGAGCCAATGCCTGGAAAATAAGGGATGATATTCTTCCCTGGCCAGCATTATTCATTTTCCTCTCTGCTCTTCAGAGAGCTTACTGTGGGCTAAATAGCAACTGAATTGCAATTCAATATTCTGGCATAAAACTAGCAATAGTTATCAGCAACTTTCTTTGAGACGTCTCTCAATGGTCAAGACCAGGAAACAAAATGCCTGTGCTCAGTCCAGACAGTGTGTTTGTTGTATATTATGCAAGTTTAATCAGGTACTAGGTTCTCCTAACCCAAAAACTTGGAGGAAAAGTTTCAGCCTGTACATAGGTACACTACAAGCTTGTATTTTCAAGAGTAACATGATTTAAGAGGTAGAGAGTAAGGGATGAAAAAGTATGATAATGCTTTTCATGACACACATTACATGATAAAGTTCTGCATTGAACTGACCAGTAGGAACAATGCCAATGTTTGATTCTGAAGAAAAATGCAAATTAGGACAAGTTGTTAAGAAAAAAAATGATCAAAACCAAATTATAATTAATTCATGGTCTACCTAAATTTAAATGTTATCTATTAGCACACACACAGAGAGAGAGATTGTACCTATTTACCAATGAGTTCTCAAAGACGGAGCTGATCAAAGAAAAAGAAATGGCAAACCCTTGTTTTTGCATCACAGGCTCTGCTGAACATATAGTAGATGCGTGGATCTGTTTTGTTGTCTCCAAAATTTCCTTAAATCTCAAGTTCTTTTATCATATTTATAAAGACATTTGTGAAGTTTGGAATAATTTTATCAAACAAACAGAAAAGAACCAAAATTTCCTCAAATAGATGAGAAAACGTCTGAGCTACAGCTAAGTCTTTCATCTCCTTGAAAGTGATGATGAAAAAAAAACCAAGACAGATCTATAGGGTGAAAGGAGAATATTTCATACATAAGTCACTAAACAAAATGCATGCAAGTGAATGAATAAGATGGAAATCTGGGGATCAAAACAAATATTGCAGCAATAGACCAGAGCAAGATGAGGAAGAGGCAATGAAAGAAGAGATGATCAAAGAGCAAAATAGAAGAACTGGGATACATTTTCAACAACGTACACAAAGCTACTTTGAGATACAATATAGGGGACAGATGCAATCAAAGCAGCAGCCAAAAAATGAGTTTCAATAGTATGAGGATTCACAATAGCTTGACAGAGAAAGAAAATATTTTTTCCTGAGGTCTATACAACTCATTTGCCTGCTAAATCTTACCTATGTTACTGAGGAGGAACAATATGGTCCTTTCATTGTTAAATTCTTTTTCACTTCAGATTAGAATTGAGTTCTTAATAAAAAGAGTCACTTTACCTCTTGTGTTTTAACCTTTATATAAATGAACAACACATGGGTTCAGAAGTGAAGTTTAATTCCTATGCAGCAAATATGATATCCTAGAAATCTGTTGTTTAATGTTATTGTTTTGTTTTTTTTAAAAAAAACCAATTATTGTGATATTTTTGAAAAAAATGTGAATATTACTGAACTTTCCAACTTTAGAGGACCAGCAGAGGGCTAAGGGTCTAGCTGCATATTATGAGCAGCCTTTAGAGACTGGCACTTTGCTGGTATTATCTGAGCAGTGGCAGGCTTTTTAAAAAAGGAGGGGAAGGGAAAAAACAGAGAAGACAGGCTTAAAAGGGGTGGAGACTAAAGGATGCTCTGAGGCCACCGTTAGAAATGAAACTTGTCAGTGCAGAAGGCCAATTGGAGTGCTTTGCACAAACATATTATACTTAAGAACAACTAGCTGCTACCAAGAAGACAAACAGAAAATCAGACATTTCCTGACAGTGGCTAAAGTAGATGCCTTTGATGTGAGCCATATATTTACATACATGGAGAAAGAAAAAAAAAGATCTCTGTGGTTAAGCAGGTATCGAGATGGCTGTGGTGGTGCAGTGATTAGAATGTAGTACTACAGGCTACTTCTGCTGAGTGCCAGCAGTTTTACAGTTTCAATTCCCACTGGCTCAAGGTTGACTCAGCCTTCCATCTTTCCAAGGTCAGTAAAATGTGGACCCAGGTTTGTTGGAGACAATAGACTGGCTGTGTAAACTGCTTAGAGTGGGCTGTAAAGCACTGTATATAAGTCTAAGTGCTATTGCTATTACTATTTTATGGTACTGGGTGCCTCTCAATAACTTGTTACAAAAATGAACAACCCGGTGATATGACATCAGAAATGCACCACTAGCATTGAGAACATAAGTGAAGTAGAACTGGACAGAATGGAAAGAAGAGCAGTTGTACAGGTAGTCCTTGATGTACAAATATTTATTTGGTGACTATTTGAAGTTACAATGTCACTAAAAATAACTGTTGTAACTGTTTTTCATACTTACAACTGTTGCAGCATACACATGGTCACATGATCAAAATTTGGATGGTTGCACTGTCCTGGAGTCATGTTTTGCGATCTTCTGACAAGCAAAGTCAATGGCGAAGTCAGGCTCACTTAACAATTATGTTACTAACTTAACTGCAGTGATTCACTTAACAACTGTGGCAAGAAAGGTCATAAAATGAGGCAAAATTCATTTAACCACTGTCTCGCTTAACAGCAGAAATTTTGGGCTCAGTTGTGGTTGTAAGGACTGCTGTACCTGCCATAGTGAAGAATCAACTGAATGAGTTTATTCCTGGATTATAGCTCACGTGGAAAATAAAAGCTCACATTAGAAAATGCCTGGACTCCAAAGAATTAAAGACATTGATTCAAAGAAAGCATTATCACATCCTGGCATGAGTGCAACACTTTGCAGAACTGGCTGGTGCAGAACAATTTTCCAAGCTGGATGGATCAGTCTAATTTTGGCACATAGTACTGAATAAAAAAGAACTCGTGTCTGTATGTTTAACATGTCACTCATGCAGTTTTGTGCATATGGCCTTTGGGTTGTGTTCTGCTTCTGAAGTGTTTCACTGGGCCATGCAACAACTGATAGAAAGCATTCCAGCGACAACGTAGAATGTCATACTTCTATATGGCACCATAAAATCCCCAATGGTTGAGTATAACTGGTACTAGAAAAAGCCAAAAATATTCCATTGAACAAAAGGGAATGCTGTTTCAAAGTTCAAGAAATACAGAACTGGGAAAAACATTAATGAAAGATAATGTTAAACCACACCAAAATAAAAAGCACGACATGCCAGAACTGGCATGCCACAAAGGCTTAGGAGATCTGGGGCATGGTAAATTATGCCTCCAAATTTATTCTCACACCACAAATCTGCAAGCATTAATTTGCAAAGATGCCATCTGGCATCATCCTACCTCACTCATTAGAGTTCACAATTTTAGCCAGCCTATATGAAGGGCACATAGAGATTGAGAAATCCAGAGACAATACCATGCACTGAAGTACAGACAGTTTAATGTAAGTTCTGTCAGACTTGTTAGCCTAGCTTGCCAATAAAATCTTTCAGAGAGGAGAATTTGGGGGGGCCCTAGGGGAAAAAGAAGGCATTTACTCATTCATACTACATGATAAAAATTATGCTGTGATTATTTATGACACTCCCTGCCAGCTTCCTACAGCAACGTCAATGGGGAACCTGGCAGGAAATTGGAAGTCGCTTTTATTCCTACTGCTTTTTTGCCTGCCTGTGGTCATTCTGTTTCTCTGATTAGATAAGGAAATATCTCTGAAAGGAGGGCTCGATAGTTATGGGTTGTTTAGCAGCATATAGGTTTAAACATGTGATGTAAAATTCTAAACATCTATAATGAAATGGCAGAAGCTGACGTTAGGATGGTCAAGATTTTCTTGAGAATCCAGGGATGGTAATAATCCTTGTCTTCCTTTTAGGAATGATGGGATATTTCCTATAGTTCATAGTGTTGTAAGTTCCCATTTTGTTTGGGAAGAACAATAATGACACCACTTCTAATCATAGATTTCAAGAAGCACAACAAGGATTTTGTAACATTTAGTTAAAGACTGAAAGACATAATTGCAATCCTATCCCTATGACAGAACTGTGTCTTCTTGTTCATTCTTACTAGGAGAAAATGTCAGAGCAAAAATTCCCAAATAATGGAGACTTCAAGCCAAAGTTGAAGTGCAAAGCTCACCACAATTCAATTGGGTCAAACTAGAATCAAAATAGACTCAGTTTTATGTAACTGAAAACAGTCTCTAGCTTTACCCAGCAACCTGATCAGTCTCAAGAAATATCAGCAGAAAGTTTAGAATAACTGGCAATAACAAAGAATATGTTGCTACTATATGAGTTACATGGCACAGATATGTAATGATTTACCTGACTGTAGACCTATATGCAACACTTCAAGAGTGTTGAATGTTGCATGATTAAATTATTTTATTTTAGAAAGAGGGGACGTGAGGATATCATTATTTATTAACAATGGAATCTACCCATATGGAATAATGGCATGTTGTTGTTGTTTTTTTGCAATACATCACATTCTTTGTTCCAGCATGAGCTGAAACTGTGCTGATCTTAATAAACAATGTTGGTTTACCTCTTGAATCACCTCTGGCATCATAAATAAACATATCAATTGCAAAGATGTTTGACTCTAGGCCTTTGCCTAGCCATGCAACAAAGATACTTCCCAGAGCTCTCTGACTCACATTCAGTGGGAAAAAGGTAGACAGGATGACCAGATGAAACACCATCTAAGGCAGAGTACCCCAACTTTTTCAGCTTTGTAGACTGGTGGTAGGGGGAGAGAGGGGATGGTTCTGCATGCATGCCTTCACCCACTGCTGGTGAGAGTAGAAATGCATGTGTGCACTTGCCCACTACTTCCATGGCCCAGTTCTGAAAGGCTCAAGGCCCAGTTGTGGGCCACAACCTGGGGTTGGGGACCCTTTATCTAAGGTGTCCTGTTTGCTCCCAGGTAGGTCCTGCTGGTAATCAATACATGAGAACCAGAGATGGTATTCAGCAGGTTCTGACCAGTTCTAGAAAACCGGTAGTGGAAATTTTGAGTAGTTCGGAAAACTGGCAAATACCACCTCTGACTGGAGATTTTAAGGTATTCTTCCCCTGCCATGCCCACCAAGCCACGCCCACAGAACCAGTAGTAAAAAAAAAATTGAATCCCACCACTGATGAGAACACCACACATCCACCATTGAAAAGTTGAGACCTATTCATACATGAACACTTGTATTATCATATAATGTTTTTGAGGGCCAAATCCAAATCACTGTACTTCGAGCAAATTGCTTTTCATGGAGAAAGTTAGGTAATCTTCTTGCCATTCTTTCATCACAGAAGGTATCATATTTGAATCAGATCTGAGATATTTTTGGAAAGCTTGTCCATCTGAAATCACTTGGACATATTATAACATGCTTCATAATCCCAGGTTGAATGTGGAATTGGAGAAAACTAATGAAACAGTGATCCTAAATGCAGAAGGGGATACTTCCAGAAACACCTCATGGGCTTTCCTATTATCTGGACTTAATATACCCATACATATTCCTGTTGCTTTTATTTCTGAATTTTAGCATGCACGGTGTGTTATCAGCTTCCTTCTGGTTACTTGCCTCCCCGCCCACAAATAATTACTGATGCACTCATAGGCACTAATAAAAGTCTGCAAGAAAAACAATTTGGCTGTGATTGTACATTCTTTTGCATTTTATGGGCATTCATAAAACTAGACAAAGAGCAAAGAAATCGCACCTACAATTATAACAATATTCTTTGTACCGTACAAGATGGAAATACCCTTTGCCATAGTCCTGTGTGTGAAGATATCAAGGTGACGGCATGCCCCTTCTCTGCGTTAAATCGGTTACCCCCCTTCCACTAGCATCCCTGAACAGCATCTCTGCATTGACATCCTAGGGACTGATTCTCCCAGTGGCACAGCTTTCTAACTCCCAAGTTATACCATTATGGCAGAGTATACGGATTCAGAAGCACTTCCCTTTCCTCTCTCAGGGCCCTGCCAGCTGTGTTAGGCCCAGTTCCACATATTTACAGGTGAAGCCACATTGTAGCAACTGACACAGACAGATGACATATTTATTAGCTTGCCAAGGCCTCCCTTGTTTATAGAAGGCTCACCCAGCTAAACAAAACAGTCTGCTTCCCATTGGCTAATTGAGATGCTCCCCCATTGAGAGCCTCAGCAAAGTGCTTGATGAGGCATAAAATGATGATTAATTAATTGACTGCACAGTTGATCATCAAACTGAGAGGTTTATGATGCTCACAGCGGTCAGCAGACTCTCTTCAACATCTAACAGCATGCTCTGTCCTGCTGCTGTCTTTGTTATGACCTGATCTGGGATACCTTCATTCAGGCATGTGGGAGGGGAAAAAGTTTTGGGTGAAAGACTTGATGATGTATGGATCCTTTGGAATACTTTCAGAAGTCCATCCCTTATCTGAGTTGAAATGTGAATGCAACCCTCAAACCCTTTCTTTTCTGGTATGGAAAACAAAACGTTCTTTTGATTTATTATTTTTTATACTCACCAGAGGTGGTAATCAGCAGGTTCTGACCAGTTCTGGAAAACCGGTAGTGGAAATTTTGAGTAAGATCAAAGAACCAGCAAATACCACCTCTGACTGGAAAATTTACAGTATCCTTCTCCTGCCATGCTCACCAAGCCACAACCCACAGAACCGGTAGTAAAAAAAATTGAATCCCACCACTGATACTCACCGTTGCTTTCCATGTCCGACATCTGATATTAGAGCATCCAAAAACCGATCCTGTGGCCCTATAATGAAACTGAAAATCTGACTGTACTTGATCAATGACATTCAATACTACTGATGTTTGAAGAGAGCCAATGGTTGGTGTTTAGTATTTAGGAGCTTCCGTGTGGATGATATTTTAGCATTTGACCATTTGGAAAGCTCTGAAGATTGCAGACTGCATACTTCTCGAAAATAATGTAGACTTGTCCAAAAGCCAAAGCAAAGGAAGAATCTGAAAATGAATTTGAATGGATGGTGGAATTTGAAAAACCTTATTAAAAATATGAATTTGAATGCCCAATTTACACAATTTCTTTTAGTGGCAAAACAGTTATTTGACAAGAGATCCAGACTATGTAGGAAACACCTTGCCTGTTACTACTTGGGCTTTAGGTAATAGTGATCTTCCACATAATCTTCCTAATCTTCCCAAAAGAGCCCAGCCAAACATCATTGGTGAAAGAATTTAGCAAACCTGGGCAGTTTAGTCCTCTGGGAATTAAAAACAGCCAACTTAAAGAAGAGGAGGGCATTCAGACTTCTTAATAAACTCCATGAGATTTTACAATAAAATCCTATGCTCCCAGTGAAAAAGCTCCACATTCAATTACATGTTCTCTTGACTAGGCAACCAAAGTGAGGGTCCTCAACTTTTGGGCTTTGATATCTATGTATAGAAAATTAGCAAATAGCACTTAGACTTAGATTTATATACAACTTCACAGTGCTTTACAGCCCTCTCTAAGTGGTTTACAGAGTCAACATATGACCCCCAACAATCTGGGTCCTCATTTCACTGACCTTGGAAGGATGGAAGGCTTAGTCAACCTTGAGTCGATGAGAATCGAATTGCCAAACTGCTGGCAACTGGCAGTCAGCAGAAGTAGTCTGCAGTACTGCCTTCTAACCACTGTGCCACCACAGGATGAGGCTTTCCAGCAGATCACTAGACACAGGAAATAGTTGAAAGCCTCACCTTCATTAAAAAGTTTTGATGCATCCCCTCAAATTATTTAACATTCCTATGGGTTAAATTTCTTCTCCTTCCACAATGCTTCACAGTAAATATGTGCAAAATGTTTCTCTGAGATTTTCTGCAATATATTGGTCTTTCCTCTGTATAAATGTTCCACCAGCCATCCGCATGAACCATTTGCTAATTTCTTGTAAAAAGCAGAGGAACATCAGATATCCTTCCCAAAGAAAAACCAGTGGCTACTGCATTGCATCATTGTCATCCAAGTCTCATTTTCTAGCAAGTCACCCAATGGTATACAAAATGTATACAAAATGAAAACCTCCATTTTTAGTTATTCATTCTTCAGTATAAGTTGAATCAATGTGGTAAAAACATAATAGAGTTTAAGCATCTTTGGGACAAGTCTGGATTTTTCTTATTCTTGGATGAGTCCCTAAATCATTTTATGGAGATAATGGCATCAGATGCTTTCATACACTGAGGCTGTAACTAGAATAACTAGTACAATTTAGATTCAGCCTAAAAGATCCAGATAATACAATTATATACACTGGAAAGAGCAAACTGAGTTTTACAAATTATTTTCCAACATGTGCAAAAGTAATGAAGAAACAAACACCAGATTAACCCTAACCCTAACCTGAGCATACTTGGTCAAAGAGGGTTAACCATACTAGAGGATGACTGAAGAACAGTCTCTTGTTAGATATGCAATAGAAGAAAAAAAACAGGTAGGCATTGTTCTTCCTCCCTAAAAGGAGTGAGAATATCTCAAGTGCCAGAAGGAAATAATTTATGGTATACGAACTCTATGTTCTTCAGCTGCAGCTTTTATCAAGGGCACTACAAAATCAAACCAAATATATAGCTTATGCAGGTAAAAATGCGATGTATACATGAGATAAGATAAAACAAATTCAGCACAATATATTGTTTACATCTACAACAAAGGAAGCACATTTCTGAAATGCATATTTTATAATTCAACTTATTTTATCTTGAAAACACGAAAACAAATATGCCTGTCAATGAATTTGAAGTTAATGCAAAGAGTAGCCATTTGCAAGATGAAAAATATCCACTTTTAAAGAGGAAAAAGTCCAATCTAATTAAATCAATATTTTAAAACAGTGTTTTTGGGGGCTCATCTTTTATCACCGTTTTCATGCTTTACATTCTCATATAAAACCAAATGACTGCACAAGTTTTCCACCTCTCCAAAAGGCTTCAGCATTTTTGCTCTTTCCTTATCATTATGTAAAAAGGGAGAGGAGTAGTTTTCTTTAAACAGAATGCACCTCTAGCTGGGGTTACTAGCTAAAATATGTTGATTAGAAATGACTAGAAATTGAATTTTACTTGTGTTAAATTAAATAAGTTGTTTATTTGTTTTGGATTTGCAATATGCATTATCTGTCTTTGTCAGCTCCACCTACCTCAATTTCCTTTCCTGCTTGCAAGAAAAAACAGGAAGGTGAGAGCTGTGCGTGTGGCCCTGAACCCCTGAATGAAAGGTGAGACAACAAATAATTTAATAAATAAGCAAACCATCTAAAACACATTGTGTAATTTCCTGCTCACATTTGGGATACTTCTCCCTGCTTTTTAACCAATTAAATCTGTAACAGAAATAGTTCCTGTCTGATAGAAGAAAGCTCCAGTAGTTCCCCAGAGTGATTAACATCTGTAAGGTTAGGACCCCCATATCTTGGGTGGGAAAATTCTAGATATACTCACTAGATGGCAGCAAAGAGTTGTGCGGGATTTTATATTTCCTTGCTGCCATCTGTGATCACTTGGATTTTTGCAGCCTATCTAAATCATCATATGAATTCTATTTGATGCAAGACTTTGGACTAAGTCAGAAGCAGGGGGTCCAGACTCTCTGGGGAGGTTGTTTTACAATAAGGCAAAGAGTTTTCATGCTATTTCTGAAGGCTCCTCATTCCTAGGCAATCATGATTTGTTGGGTCCTTTCTCTTTCCCAGATATAGTATATAGCAGACTGGGCAGTGATTAGCCAGAAAGAAAACGGGTGGGAATGCTGATGGATCGATTAAGGGAAGACATATGGAAGGGTAACACTGCTCTCTGGGTTCATCCTGCAACCTTGTATATTTTACTCCCTGTAAGGGTGATGTTGGCCAAAGAGAAAGAGAAGGTCCAGGATGGAATAAATGGCATCTAAAATCCTGTTTCTAAGTTTGCATTTTAACACTGTAATAAAAATCTCCTGGGCTTAGCCGTTAATGGCTGGGCACCATTTGGCAGTACTTAACTAAGGACATGCCAGTTATCTATAAAGGAATTAAATCAGTTTGGTGTTTTTCCTATGGCTACCAGAGCTGAGGTCAATTTGTGTAATCCATTTAGTTTGGTTCAAGTGCAAATTGATTTATTTGCACTGGGTTGACAAAACAATCACATCAAATCAGCTGCTGAATGGATAAGTATTTCACAAAATGAAATCTTCCATTTTGCTGAAAGCCAGTCGGCATTACTGAGAAATATATTAACAGGAAAGTTGAAATGTGCTTTTTATTCAAGATGTAAACATGTGAAAACATGGCTCTACCACACGCAATCTGTTGGACATTCCCTAGTTCAATGAAATGAATAGGACAGCTATTCAGTATTAGACCTTGTCAATGGATAACTTTTTATTTCCAGTGAGGTTACCACTAAAATGACCCTAAAACATTTTAGTTTCAAAACTAAAACATTTCATGTATTTGGCAAAATCAAAAAATGGAACAGCATGATTCAGCTAAAAGCTTTTATTATTATTATTATTATGTATTCTTGTGTATTTTAATAAAATTGATAAACTATGAAGATAGTTGGAAATAGTTGGAAATTTATTAAATGACCCTTTGGTAGCAAGAAGAGAACTTGGCTCTATCTTTAGATATTGTCATTACATTTCTAACATTAAAGTTGGCAGAACAAATTTGGAATTTGTTGGGAAAGAAGCTTAATTTTAACCTTTAGACATATGATACATTTATACTTTTGAATAATTTCAATTTAATAATTGACGGTAAATGTTTTCTGAGAAAGGAGCTAATAGGATATTAATGCTTCAGACAGGTTTTTGCTGATCAAATCTTTCAACCATATCAATAATCATAAGTGGAATTTGGATTGTCTACAATTGCAACATGACTGAATATTCAATTAAATGTGCACATTATCAGGATTAAAAATTGTTGGATTATTCTGAATCCATAATTTATTTTACAGACAATTAAAAGACATTGTTAAAGTGGGTATTAATTTTCTGAAAGAACTTTCGAGGAAAGCGTAGGAATATACCATGATAATAAATCAGAGTTTTTTAGTAGCATTAGCATTGAAAAACCCTATGATGAGTAAGGTTTTTCAATGCTAATGCTACTAATACTAATACTACTAATATAATACTGTGTATATTTAACTAAGTACAACAGTAACTCAACTAAGGTTATGGAATGGATTAAACCCCTTCTCACAATAATATTATTTCTTAGGGCTATCAGATCTGCGTGGCAAATGTCTAGACCAGTGTTTCTTAACTTTTTTTATTCTCAGGACCCATCAGGAACTTTAAAAAATTATGAAGGACATAAAAAAGTCTTTGCTTGTATGGGTTATATTTATCAAAATTAAAGATTTTTAAAAATTGATTGTTGCACAATTATTGAATAATATACAAATAGCAATATTAATATTGTTTAATATTAATATTAAACTCATTTATTTATTAAACTCATTTATTATTATATTATTATATAAGTATAATAATTTTCATAAAAAGAACAGTGAGTGACATTGTTTTAAATTTTTTTGCAAATACCTTCAACATCTGGCATATATTTCTGATTTCATGGACCACTGACAAGGTCTTAGGCAGGGGTCCCCAAACTTGTCAACTTTAAGACTTGTGGGCTTCAACTCCCAGAATTCTGGGACTAAGTGACAGCAAGGAGATGCAAAAAAAAAAAATCCTCCCCTTTCTGCTATCTATTGGCCATTCAGCTCTGCTCACATGTGTCTGATGACTGACCCCTTTTTCAGTTAGTTCCATGAAGAGAGATTTCTTAAACAAGCTGGTTCTTCCTAAGCCGCTTTCCTAAGCAGCATGCCATTTGTTTGCCAAGTGTGAATCCTGAACTAACAAGCTCCCTTCTCTGACCTTAATAAGTTAATAGACATTTGTTTCACCTCCCATGCAGTTTGTACCTCACCTCCAAAAGGCTTAATGAGGCAAACAGTCTGTGCTACTATGTGGTTTTCTATGCGTATTCTCCATTGTCTGCCTACATGTCTTCTCTCTCTCTTCTTTAACGATAAAGACTAAATGCATTGAATATCTAAAGACACAGAACATTTAGATCTCAAGGAGACCCCCATTCCAATTGAGAAGACCTACTTGAGGGTCCCAATTGATGGCATTGTTTAATCAAAAGGACATGAAATCAATCAGGCAGCCAGTTTATTATGGGAGACAGATGTAATCAGCCCCTATGCTGTAAGAAGGGCTTCATAGGTAACAATCAGTAATTTGAATTACCTCCAGAAACAAAATGACAACAACTGCAACTCTCAAAGCTAAAGTGTTACACAGGTACACCCATCACCGTCCACACTGCTGGACCAGTTGAAGCTTCTGGTGGTCTTTAAGTAGTTAAGCTTTCTGACCAAAGTTGAGGAGCTATAAACAGGAGCTATGAATCTATGAAGATATTCAGATTGCATGCAACCCTTGAATTGGGTAAAAGATGGAGTATCTTCAAATCTGGGCATCCCAAACAACAGTTGGTCTTGGTAGGACTGAGTCAGAGACAATTCCTCACTATCTAAATCCACGCAACCGTCGGATAGTAAAATAGAACCTTGATAGACCCACTTTGCTAAGTCAAAATATACATATAATTGGGCATAATCATTGTTCTGTTGGCACCAAATCCCAAACTGGCAGATGACCTTACCCAGCAGTTTAATATAGATGTTGAAAATGAATGAAGAGAGAATAGAACCCTATGGCACCACATACAGGAAGGGCTTAGGGAGTGATCCCCTCAATCAACACTAACTGGAACTGGTCCTAGAGAAGAGTATTACATAATGCCCCAAGCTCCAGAGGCCAGCTCAGAAGCATGACATGATTGATGGTATCAAAAGCAGCTGAGATCAAGGAGTAGAAAAATGGGTTTATCACCTCTATCATGGTCCTGTCAGAGGTCATCAACAAGGGTAACCAAGACTACCTGAATCCCAACCTGAAACCAGACTGTAACAAGACTAAATAATCTGTTTCTTCCAGTCTTCTTAGCAGCTACAGACAAACTACCTATTCAACAGCTTCCCCAAAAAGAAAAGCTTGAAGACTGGTTGATAGTTGTTGAAAACTGTTGAGCCACCCACCTGGCTACTTTTACAAATCACAAGGAACTCAGATCAAGAAACAGGTAGCAGAACTAAGAACACAGAGAAAACTGTCTGTTTCCTTAGGAGTCACTGCCTCAAACTCATCCTGGATCACATCATCAGACCTTCCCTTGGCCTATCCTGACCAGTTAGAGTCTATGTTGGAGGAAATTTGAGCAGCTTTATCCACCAAATTGCTTGTATGAACCTCACAGTGGCGGATGTGTCCTCCCTCCCCAATTGGACCAGATCACATGGAACAGAGTCCCTGGTTGTTTATCCATGGACAAAATAAGGGCAGATAAAGATTGGTTCCCTACCCATGTTCAGCCAGACTTGTTTTGAATCTTTCTCCAGTGATGCTCCAGGCATCCTTTCTGATGCTTCATCTCTTGGAGCTCCTCAGTAAAACAAGGAATTTCACAGGATCAGCACACAGAGAATGGCTACCTAGGAGTGATTGGATCCAGGGCTCCAGCCACCCTCCCATTTCAGATAGCCTTGGCTGAACCTCCCACCAGTTAAATCCCACTTATTATTATTGATGAATTTAAAACATAAAAATATGATTATACTTATTCTTAAAAGGTGAACAAATTGGTCAACAGGATTTTGGTTGGATCATGCTGTTTTATTTTTTGATATTGTGAAATATATGAAATCCGTGATTTGGCAATAAAGTCTTTGAAGCTATATTTTGGGGTGCTAAGTTTCACATCTATATATCCATCCACATCTCTCTATATTTATCCTATTTGGTTTATTGAGATAAAGAATACCCCATGGAAGGTGTAAGGTAGATTCATATTTTCAAGGTCATCTTTAACTCTCCTGTTAAAAGATTTCATCTGTAAAATATTATCAGATCAACTTTTAATTTGATATGATTCTTTTATAACTGTGCATGTAAGTCAATTTGCATTTGAGCCAGATCAAATCATCTGGAGTGATTGAATGGATGACCAAACAAACAAACAAACACACATTTTAAAAATCTGAAATTAATCCAGATTGAAAAATGATCTTATTATTGGCCTCACTGCCATTGTTGGACTATTCATAATTTAAAATGTGTGAAGGCATGCCTAAAAATTTAACATATCTCAATGAAAATGAATGTGGTTTAAAGAACAGGAGCAGCATAAGTGACACCAAATTCTGAGCCTTAATTTGTATGAGCAGTTCCTGCTGAAGAAATGATAACACGAATGAGAATTGTGATATTACCTTGTGGTGTTGCCAGCTATGGGCAACACCTGTTGACTCAGACCTGGATGTGTTACAACAGGCTGTGGTTTGGGAACATGATGCATAAAATTCATACAATGTTTCAGTTGTTTACATGACCACACAATAATTGGCACTCATGCCCCACCCTGTTAGTCCAAGCGACTAGGACTAAAAGAGATTAATATCATTATTACTAACATTTATTTTGAAATGTTTTTTTTCATGTTACAATAAAAGGCTTCTCCTATTGCTACCATACAATACAATACAATACAAAATAAAAGATGATGTTAAAATAACAAGTTTCTTAAATGGGAGAGACAGAGCACTCAAGGTTACTAGAAAGTATGAATATGCAAAACAAAAAAATATGATTCAGTCTTTGTATGTGCACAACATTAAAAATATACTTTTGTATTCAGATATTTCTGTTTTCCTATTGTTATTTAAAGCCTAATCACCTGTGACATATTTCTGCCTGGACCAATATGGATCCAACACTCGCTCAAGTACAGCTTTCAAGTAATGCAATATTTGTAGGCATCAAGATGGCCAATAGGCGGCAGCAAAGAGATACAAAAGAATTAGCTCCTTTAATGCCTTCTACTGATTATCTCCATTGTTGCAGCTCAGAAATGATTTGAAAGATTTGGGTTTCATTTCTTATCTATATATAGTTTATGTACTATATGGATTATATACAATTTTCCAATATTATGGCCTCTGGTTGCATTGAGATTACAATTCACAGATATCAACTCTTTATCATTATTATATGTAGGTAATCTACAGTTAGATTCATAGTCAAAGATTGGTAGAAACTTAATAATTCAAATAATAACCAAGGACCTAAGAATTATTAAGGTAGCATCTAAAAATATAGGCAGTTCCAAGCAGGGTGGATTTTTTTGTAAAAATGTTCAAGTTTGATATATTCAATATTTCTAGATATCAGGGAAGTCCTTTAGGTATCACTCTGAGGATTCCAATCAAGATTGATGTAACAATGAATTTCTTAACTGGGTTGTAAGCAACTTTGTGAGGTGGTCTATTGTAACTTGAATGGTTGCTAAGTTAGGACTACCTATATGTATTGGTTATACAGACAGCTAGATGTTTAGTTTGGATTTGGCATTTTATTCACCTACTGAGTGGATAAAGTGCTAAATCTGAGATCTGGGATAGGCATATGTTGTTTGGTTGTATTAAAGTATCATTGCAGGATGTAAATTGTTCTAAGTAAAACTGTTGATTTTGTCAATACCAATGATGTTAAGTGATGCTCCAGCTGTTTTGGGATTGCAGCCTATTACTATTGGTATTATCTTTGCTTTCTTTTGCCACAAATGTTCTACTAATATTTACAGGTCTTTGTATTTTGTGATTTTCTCCAATTCTTTCTCTTCTCTTCTGTTGTTTGCAGGTACTGCCACATCCATTATTATTATTAGGAAATTTGTTCCCCATTGAGTGAGAGTTTCAGAGATATAAAGACAAAAGTTTTAGGAGTACATAGCATATTATATTATCACATATACAACAATATAAAATCACAGCTGCCAGTTATTTAGCTGGTTATTGGCTTTAGTTCTTCCCCAAAACCTAGGATGTTGTAATGTATTGATGTAGCATATGTGCAGATCCAAGCAATGTGGCCTTTTCTAATTGAGTGATGGAAATTTTGTCAATTTTGTGATAAAATTCAACAATTTTGTGATTGTTGTCCAAGACTTTTTGGTATGACATCTAGTGTGCTGATAACCACTGGTATTGGCACAGCTGGTGTATGCCATAATCTTTCTCCTTCGATTTTCAGGTCTTTTTGATCTTTCCAGTTTTTTGTCTTCTGTTCTGTTATCCCCTGGCCCATCAATTATTCACACTTTGTTCTTTTCAATCACAGTTAAATCTGGTATGTTTTGTGCCAAGATGTTATCAGTCTGTACAGTGGTGGGATTCCATTTTTTTTAACTACCGGTTCTATGGGTGTGGCTTGGTGGGCATGGCAGGGGAAGGATATTGTAAAATCTCCAGTCAGAGGTGGTATTTGCTGGTTCTTTGAACTACTCGAAATTTCTGCAACCTGTTCTCCAGAACTGGTTAGAACCTGCTGAATACCACCTCCGAGTCTTTGTATTTGAAAACCCTACTATATACTTTAACCTTCTCATTTTCAACTACTTTTTCAACTCTATGTTCCCACCAATTTTTCATTACTGGCACATTAATTTTTATAGATGTTCCAGTGAATCATTTGGCAACTGTGTTATGTTGTTGTTTATAGTCAGTTTGTGTGATCTTCTTGCACAAGCATTATTATTATTATTTTAATTTATGACCTTGAGAATACTAAAGCTGTGAAGTAAACAGAAGTACTGATATAATGCCATGGGCGGTTTATGGTTTCAGATCATTCCATTACTGTAATTAAGAATCTTATGAAAAGTTACAAGAAGCAGTAACTTTAGGTTACTGTATAAGTTTTTATGGTATGCTTGGGTAATACAAGATGCTAGATCCCATGACAGTGTGCCATGTATTGTGGTTACTCCTCATAAGATCTTCCTGTGTGGTCCCACTATCTTCCAGTTACATACTGGCATCTGAAAGAATAGTTCTGAAGTCTCCCTTTCTACCAGACTAACATAAAATTCTTGTTTTAGTTTCACTGTACTACAATAAGGTATCTGCACAATATATCTTCTAACTTCTCATTCTGCAGAAGATTTAACTGCCAGTGTTAGTTGTCATGTCAGTGCTCCTACTGAGACATGCTATGGACTCCCTTTGGACCTCAGTCATTTGGGACACTCTGGTCTAATGCATTTGCTATCCCTGGATTGCTGTAATCCAAATTCACACCTGATTGTTTCACCTCTGAGAAATAGTAGAACACTAAAAACTTTTGGGTGAAATGCTGAGTTCCATTCTGTCCAGATAGTCATATTGTTAAGTAGTGATTCAAAATGTCAATTAGTGATAGCAAATATTTTAAAACTGTAGAATATACTTATCAGCTATTCAGAAAGCATCTAATTTAGACAAGAAAAATTAGAGAATTGTGAGAGTGCTGTTTTTCCAGCTCTAAAATAAAAAATAAAAAATGAGGCAGGCAGGGGAAGGGAGAGAGAGAGAGAGAGAGAAAGAAAAGGGAGAGAAGGAGAGAGAGAGGGAGAGAGAGAGAGAGAGAGAGAGAGAGAGAGAGAGAGAGAGAGAGAGATTCTACTTCCCTTGCCCCTGCCATTTAGGTATTTTGATCAACATACTTCAAGACGGCCTATTAAAAATTGAAATAACTTTGGTTACATGCTGAAGAGCTTGGGCTTAAGGGGGCTCCTTAGTGTAAATGGAGTATGCAAGCCAAAAACAATACTAATGTTTAGCTGCTGGCTCAGTTCAGCCTTTTTCAACAGCAAATTGTAATTGCTTTAGGACTTCTGGAATCCACTTTTGAATTCAAAACATCAGACAAATAATTGGATTTCCTGCAAACATGCTGAGCTGTGTTCCTTTCCCTGTCTTGCTTTATGTCCTGAGGGTTGCAGCTTCTGCTTTATTTCAAGCCATACCCAGTAGGCTAATTGAAAGATGGGTAGATTGCTCTGCCTTAAAATGTCCATTCTTGTTAAGGAAGATTTCCTCCACTGTCTTTATCACCTCCCATGGAAATTATTCACATTAGAGGCCCTGAATCAAGAGATCAAGTCAAAATGATTTTGCAGTTTACCAGTCGCCCTGATGCCTTCACCTCACAGCTTTGCAATCCAAGCCAATTACATTCTGGCTGACTTATTTTTAACATTGTCTATTCACTTGATGTGTTGCGTTGACTGCAGGGCAGCTCTAAATATGCTTTGGGCTATTTGCCTAGACTGTGCCTGCTGCAGGTGAAAGTCAAGCTAGAATACAGCTTCTCTTTGATTTGGGAGAATGTTTAAGTGTCTTGCATCAAAGATGAAGCATCAATTCCCTTTCACAATGAGAAACAAACAGAAACAGAAATGCTCCAATAAAGAAGTATGTAGCTTTTCACAGCTGATTTAAATTAATGGGGAAGAATAGATTAGGGAGGGGAATGGAAGGGAAGAGAAGTTACCCATTGTATTTACTAGTATCTGGATTATATCTTTGGTTTACATGGTTACCATTTAGCAAATATTCTCTATTTTACTGACAAAAAAAAAAACCCCAACCAGATACAAATACAATTTACCATAATTAAAAACAGAAACATTAAAAATGTCGGGAAAAAATAGAATATTTTCTATGTAGAAAAAAAAATGTATTGCTATCTCTGCTTAAATGGTATGTTTATACCAAAGATCTTGAACAGATGTTTAAATGAACATAAAGAGGGCATTACAGGAAATCTCTGTGGCAGCCTTTCCCCAGAATAGAATAGAATTCTTTATAGAATAGAATTCTTTATTGGCCAAGTGTGATTGGACACACAAGGAATTTGTCTTGGTGCAAATTCTCTCAGTATACATAAAAGAAAAGATACATTCATCAAGAGTCAAGAATCACAAGGTACAACACTTAATGATAGTCATAGAGTACAATAAGCAATCAAATCATACTAGGAAACAGTCAATATAATTCGTAAGGATACAAATGACAAAGTTACAGTCATAAAGTCACAAGTGGGAGGGGATAAGTGATAAGGAGTGATGAGAACATCAATAGTAATAGTAGTGCAGACTTTGTAAATAGTTGAACAGTGTTGAGATTTCTGCGAAGAAGGCACTTTTTTACCACCTGTTGTTTGGCAAGGGCATATGAAGCAAAAGCCCTGAATTGAGCCAGGATTTCTGGTGGTCATTGAAAAGGATCCAGTATTTCTGTTTGTTTCCTTGCTTGGTTACATACTTTTAAGTGTGGAATCTATCGAATACTTTATCTGTACAGTATATTTTCATTGCATTTGCAGTAAAATTGCAAGGAATATGTACCTTTTTCGGGATGGTTTGCTGCAGATATTTTTAAAGCAATTTCAAGGAAGGTCAAAAAAAAATTGGAACTCCTGGTTGACCATTCCCGTTGCAAGTGTGTAATGTTAACTCACTACATAGAGCTTTCAAAGATAATTTGTATGAAATAATTCAGAGATGCTACATCAATGGGTTTTCAAAAAAAAGACCCTATTGTGTACACATGTGGAATTATTATCTAAGCAGTTATCTATATATGTAACATATGCCGAACAACAACTTGTGTCTCTGTGATAGTTGTTAACACAAATATTCTCAATTTGATCTCTAGTATTATTGGACTCTAGACCAGGGGTGTCCAACCTTGACAACTTTAAGACTTGTGGACTTCAACTCCCAGAATTCCTCAGCCAGCAAAGCTGGCTGAGGAATTCTGGGAGTTGAAGTCCACAAGTCTTAAAGTTGCCAAGGTTGGACACCCCTGCTCTAGACTGTTATTAAGTGTTGTACCTTATGATTCTTGACTCTTGATGAATGTATCTTTTCTTTTATGTACACTGAGAGCATATGTACCAAGACAAATTCCTTGTGTGTCCAATCACACTTGGCCAATAAAGAATTCTATCTATCTTCTATCTAGAAGATTACAGGTTAGTTGACTGGATGGAATAATTTCCAGTAGTGGTTCAAATAGAATAAGGTAGATTTTTTCCCCCACAAATACCATCATCAGATGGAAACTCACCACCACTCCAAAAGTCATGTATGCCCTTGTTAGAGAAATTCCCGCTCCACTGGAAATCTGATTCTTTCTGTGTGCAGATTACTACTGTTAATTTTTTAAGACTAGATTTTATGATTTCTTTTAAAGCAAGCAAACAGGAACCCCATCAAGAACATCAATTGCTATTCAGTATCCTGGAACCACTGCCATCTCCTCTTCCTTTTGAGTCAGCAGTCCTAACAAGTTATTTAGGAAACAATTATTGTTTTGTTTAGGTAAACACAATCAGTTTTTAAAATTGGTTCATTTCCAACAAAGGTGTTGTTTTGTATCTCATTAATAAATGGACACAGGAGAAGTTGTCGTAGGTTTTTTTTGCAGCTGCCCTAAAGTAGATAAGAATAGCTTTTCTTATGTCATTGCATTGGGGAGGGAGGGAGGGAGTGAAGGAGAGATTCTGCTCTCAAATTACATTTCACTGATAATCTATAATTAAAAGATGATCTTAAAACAAAAGCGGACACATCTTTTCCTTCTGTCTTAAAGAATCCTTGACTGAAATGCAGCTGAATTCTCCCTATCCTTATTCAAGTTAATACTACTAGAAATTACCATTGAGTTATTTGTAATAAATAGCATCAAAATATAAGGAATTAGAAGGGGAGGGGGATTAAAATGTTCCTTCTCACCTAATTCAAATATTGTTCCTGTTTCACATAGATTGCTCATGTAATGTAAATCCGTAGGCCTCCTTTAATCTGTATAAATTAGCATCACAGAGACTAATGACATAGTGAAAATGTTTACATATGTGTAAGCATTAATCACTTCCAAAACTCATTATCAAAAGAAATCTCCTACAAGATATTCACTGTTATTAGTCTTTTGGCAAGATTGCCAGCTTCATTTAATTAAGGTGTTAAGCAAATTAGAAATGACACATTTCGAGAGAAATTGATGTTGGGTTGGAAATGGGTCAATGGCTTTTTTTTCCCCCTACAAAATTCAAAAGAGAAGTGTAAAGGAATTCTTATTGCTATATTAGTCCATGTGAATATATAAAATAGTATAAAACTTCATTTTAAGAATACATATATGTTGGTATTTTAATAGCTCGATCTCTCTGCATTTGTGTACTTCCTTGCTCTCATTGTCTATCTATTGAAATCATGACTAATTTAAAATTCATTGATTTAAGTGGGTCTGTTCTATGTATGCATAATGGTATCTAAGTCAATGTCTGTCTGTCTGTCATGACAGATGTTGTCTGGTTCTTTGAATTATCAGTAAATAAATAGGAAGACTGAGTAAAAGATTCAGAATAATTATGTACAGTATTGCTGAGGTCGCCACAGTGAAATTCATTAAGGGACTCTACATGAATGTAGAAAAGTAGCATGCCATGGAGACAACATCTAGCCTTGTCCACTGAAATTATTTTCCATGGATAGGGAAGGTTTTTGCTTTGGTTTAAAATAATCGGGTACTTTTTCAGACATGCAAACCCTTTCCTGCATACACTGAATGTGAAAGCAGATAATCATCTATAATTGCCTGTGAAAACAGAAGTGCTAGAGTAACAGGTCTGTAGTGTAGTGGTTACAAATAAGGTGAGCAATGAGCCAGGAAATTCGTGGTTCGTATCTTGCCTTAGCCCTGAATTCATCCTTTTGTAATGTGGGCATAATACTTTCTCTGTAATTTGTTGCAGGGATTTCTAAAGCTAAAATGCTCTAAAATGTTAATTTTTAAAATTACTATTTGCAATAACTGACTGAACTATAGCTTATAATAAATCAGAACCTGTAATCATGTTACCACACATCTCTTATACTGAAACATGCTGTTCCCCTCCCTCCCCCTTAATCATGTATTTTCTTTCAAGCTTGCATCAAAGATCTAGTTCACCTTGTATTTCACTTTGATATATTGATTACACCCACATTTAACTTGAAAATTTTTATGGCATTTATATTGCAATCATTTTCCTATGAGGAAAGAGGGAGGGAGGGAGGGAGGGAGGGGGAGAGAGAGAGAGAGAGAGAGAGAGTTTTCAGCTGAAACAGTGTGCAGCAGCAGCCAAAAAAGCTAATGCAATCCTAAATTGCATTAACAGAGAGATACAATCAAGATCAAGTGAGATACTAATACCACTCTATAAAGCCTTAGTAAGACCACACCTAGAGTACTGCATCCAGTTTTGGTCACCACATTATAAAAAAGATGTTGAGACTCTAGAAAAAGTACAGAGAAGAGCAACCAGGATGATTATGGGACTGGAGACTAATACATATGAAGAATGGTTACAGGAATTGGGCTTGGCTCGTCTAGTGAAGAGAAGGACCAGGGGAGACATGATAGCAGTCTTCCAATATTTGAGGGGCTGCCACAGAGAGGAAGGGGTCAAGCTATTTTCTAAAGCACCTGTAGGCCAGACAAGGAATAATGGTTGGAAACTGAACAAGGAGAGATTCAACCTGGAAATATGGAGAAACTTTCTGACAGTGAGTACCAATGGAACAGCTTGCCCTCAGAAGTTGTGCGAGTGCTATCACTTGAGACCTTCAAGAAGAGATTTGTGCCATTTGTCAGAAATGGTGTAGGGTCTCTTGCTTGGGCATGGGGTTGGACTAGATGACCTATAAGGTCCCTTCCAACTCTGATTATCTGTTAATCTGTTAATCTGATCTGAGAAGATGAAAATAGACAACACAGATCATATGCAGGGGCTAGAGGAAGGAAATGGTTTAAAGAAACTTCACCTTGCTGTAAATCTACCCAGGAACTTCATTCAAGTTTATGTATGTTAGTCCATCTAGCATTATAGATCTTTTCTATCCATGTGCTTTTGAGTCTATTGAAATTAAAGTCAAAAAGTTTAGGAGCCCATGCTTAGTTTAGAGGCTGCACATTTCACTGATGTAATGAATCCAGCAGGTCTTTTGTCAAACTATCATAGACACATTGTAAGCAGCAGCCAACTAATGGAGACCTAGGTCAGCCTACTTGATTTTTCATGGTGTGACTACAGTGGGTGGAATAGGGTTTTGCCTAAATGGATTCATGATTCTGGTCAATTTCCCAAACATGGTCCTGCCTAACTTTCTCCTTTGCATTAGTCTTCAGCTGCACTCTTGGACTAATTTCTGCAAAGATGAAACAAAACATTCGAGGATGTATAGCACAAAGCTGTACTTCCCCTCTAATCTCCCATCTGTTGTTGTCTACTGGGCACAGTCGGGTGAATGATTGGTGAGAATACCAGGAGGAGGGGTAAAAGATGGGAGAGAACCAACCAACTGCAGCCCTGAATCTAGCCTGCATTGAAGATTTTGGGTAATCTTCCAAGACAATTTACAAAGCAACACAGATGTTCGTGAAAACCATGGCTTGGCTGTCCACAACAATTCTGGATAGGTTCTATAAAATAATACATAAAAGATGCTGAGGACCTAGAAAACGTGCAGAGAAGAGCAACAGAGATGATAAGGGGTCAGAAGGCTAAATTGTACAATGAACAGATAAGAGAACTAAGTGTGTTTAGCCTAAGGAAGAGATATTGGACAATCATTTCTCTGGGATGGTATAAGGTCTCCTGCCTTGGGCTGAACTGTTGGACTGAAAGAACTCTGAAGTCCTTTCCAGCCTGATGATTTAGGAAAAATGGGTAGGGGCAACATTACTAGCTTCATTGGTAAGGCATAATAAAAGCTAAGTTGTTTGGGTAGCCTTTTTTTAAACACCATGCTGTCTTCCCATTTCAAGGCCAGAAAAGTCATGATTAGGTGACTGATCAGAAAAGCTGCACCACGTTTGTTGAGTTCTTGTAACTCCACTTTTTCTACTTGCATTGTACTCAGCAATTGCAATTTTTTCATCTATCAGAATTATCACCATCCTATCTGTTTTGTTTTATGTTTTATAAA
Source organism: Notechis scutatus (assembly GCF_049901735.1). Taxonomy (NCBI): domain Eukaryota; kingdom Metazoa; phylum Chordata; class Lepidosauria; order Squamata; family Elapidae; genus Notechis; species Notechis scutatus. Next base: position 122,259,341 of record NC_142011.1, read on the forward strand.
ATGTATGCCTGATAAAAAATTATAAAAATGTTTTATAAATTGGGGCATATTTTGTAGCCCTAATTACTTCCATGTCATTTTTGTCTTGTACAGATTGGTTTCAGTCATCCTTACATTTTCAAATGCATAATCATTTTGTCAGTTTTAAGACAAAGATTTTATGTTGGTTGAGATTTATTGTTGTTTTTGTTCAAGTCACTACTGTTTGCCTATGAATCAACCAGGTTTTAACCAAAGTCTCCCATGATTAAAATACAAATTTTGGCTAAGTGACCTAGTTTTATCCTCACAGTTTTGTGTTTATATTTATACAATTAACTCTGATATGAAATAAGAATCCAGATTTTAGAACGGACGTGGAATATTTGAATTTAGCCTTCAATTTATAATTAAGTTTCTTACTATTAAGAAACTACTGAAGAAACTACTACTGAAGAATCAGCACAATGAAACAAAGAGGCCCATGCATAGTCAAGGGTCAGGGAGAAAAAAACTGGAATATCATTATTCCAAAAAACTCAGCATGGAACATCTATAGCAGTGGTGGGATTCAATTTTTTTAACTACTGGTTCTATGGGCATGGCTTGGTGGGCGTGGCAGGGGAAGGATACTGTAACACAGTGGTCCCCAACCTTTTTTATGCCGCGGCCCGGTACCGGCATCAGCTGGGCGCCGCCATCTTGTTTTGATGAAAAAGTGCTTCCGGTGAGGTCACCGGAAGCACTTTTTCATCAAAACAAGATGGCAGCGCCCAGCAAACCAGCGGCCCAGTAGGATTTGTTCCGTGGACCAGTACCGGTCCGCGGACCGGTGGTTGGGGACCCCTGCTGTAACATCTTCAGTCAGAGGTGGTATTTGCCTGGTCTCCGAACTACTCAAAATTTCCACTACCAGAACTTCTCCAGAACTGGTCAGAACCTGCTGAATGCCACCTCTGAACTATAGAACTATTTCCATTCAAGAAATGAAGAATAATTCAAGGCCTTTTAAAATGAGAGGGCAATGAAGGAAGATTGCTGAGTAAATTGGCCTTTACTAGATAGCCCACAAATTAACCCACTAATAGTTTGTTTGGACACAGTTAACTTCCTCAAAACCAGATACCCAAGAGGTTGGAAAACTGCCCAGGCAAAGCTCTACCCCACCATTTTTCTATCAGTTATCTGGAAAGCATGCAGCTTCTTCAGCTCAACGATTTTGTCTTGCTGTTTTTGCTCTGGAAAAAAAAATGATGGTACCAGAGGAGTTTGCTGTGAAATCTGGGTGGGGGTGAGTCAGTAGCCCAAAGTGGCAAGGTCATCCTGAACCACATGGGTTACCTGACAATGATGCTACAACAGGAGTGGAAAATTTGGCAGGCAGTCCTCCTCATCCTTGCAACTCTGCCTGTTTGCTGTCAGTTTAAGAGAACAGCATTACTTTAACAGTTGATCTCCATTTCAGGCTGAAAAACGAGACTAATGCAACACTATATGGGAACAGGGCAGACAATCTCAAGTCTGCACTTGGTAAGACTCAAGTGGAGAAAGGCCCTAAGAGGAATGGGGATATCAGGTTTCAGTTTTGGATGGTTGCATCTTCCTGTTTGAACAGTCTGTTGCGAAAAGAGCTTTTCCCAAAGTGTGTTGGGATTCCAGATGCATTGGACTTTAAATCTTCCTCTCTCCAGCTAGCCCAGTCCAACACATCTGGGGAGCACCAGCCTGGGAAGACTAAGCTGAGAACTTTCTTGCTTTTTGATTTGTGTGTGTGTGTGTGTGTGTGTGTGTGTGTAGATGAGAATGTGGAGGGGAGCAATTATCACAGAGACCGCTTGGATTCAGAATCTGATTTTGGAAAAAGTAACCTTTAAATTAAAGTGATTTGTAGATATTTTCTATAGGTCATTGTTGGAAGTTAAAACCCACCCCTCTCCTAGAAGAATGAAATATTCTAGGAAATATTTTAAAGGATATTATATTTTCCTGGATGAGAAAAGGAGAAACATGTTTTTAAAGACAAAGCAGCTTCCTGCAGCTCCCTGACCCCACTTCAGCTCCAGGGTGATGGGATTAAGACACGGCCCTCAGGACATGATAGGATTAGCCCTTTACCCATTTCACCACACGGCACCTGGAAAGATTACATCACCCAGCAAGATTCAACCAAGCTACCACTGCATGGCCCCATGGGAGTCTGACAACCAATCAGGATACTTTTCCTGTGCCCCAGGAAGTTCAAAGCCAGAGAGGGCATAAAACTCAGCATCTCTTCCCTTTTCTTCACCCAAGAGCTCCAAGGCATGTGATCCTGTCCACCATTAAACCAACTTTCTAAACAGCCTCCATGTTTCTAGTGTCTTTTTCCCCACTTGGAACGGAACCCAGAAGGACATTTCTTCCAACGTCATCTTAAATAACAACTTTTTTTTTCTTTTCTGCTATGAATTCCTAATCTATTTTTTAAAAAGAAATAAAATGCTTATCTAGTGCCTTAATCATTCTGAGTGGCTACAGGTAGCCCTCAACTTATACAACCATTCATTTAGTGTGGGGGCTTCATCACTAGAAGCTTTTAAAAAGAGATTGGAGAGGCATTTGTCTGAAATGATATAGGGCCTCCTGTTTGAGCAGGAGGTAGAGAACCTCCAAGGTCCCTTCCAACTCTGTTATTCTGACTTTTTTTACACATGTGGCTGCATCCCTGTGGTCATGTGATCAAAATTCCAATGTTTGGCAACTGGCATGTGACATGGTTGCAGTATCCCAGGGTCATATGATCACCTTTTGTAACTTTCTAACAAGCAAAGTCAATGGGGAGGCCAGATTCACTTAACAATTGTGTTACTAACTTAACAACTGCAGTGATTCACTTAACAACTGAGGCAAGCAAGGTTGTCAAATGAGGCAAAGCTCATTTAACAACTGTCCTGCATGGTAACAAAACATTTTGGGCTCAATTGTGGTCTTAAGTCGAGGACTACCTTCATTTCAAATCAAAACTTTATTATGATCATAAACCAGCATAAAGAGGTGGAGTCCAATCACTTAAAGTGTATAATACATATCAGAGTCCAAAAATTCTGAAAAGCTAGAAGGTATTAAAACAGAAAATATATATTAGAAGTCAATAAGAATCTAAAAGAAGGGGGAGGAGCATTAGTTGGGCCTAGAAGACATAAAAGGTAGTACGTGGAAGCCAAAATCTAACACAGAGCACTCTAATAAGAAGTAGATGCTAATTAAGTCTAGTCATCATCTCACAAATTTTGAGTGCTGCTGTACAGAACCAAACAACATTGTATAAGGTAGCAGGGTTATGCTCTGAAAACAGCCGGGAAATATAAAATTGTTCTGTTTGTCCTGAGTATTTATTTATTTATTTATTTTTGAAAATTTTATTTGGGTTTTCACAAAAACAAAATACAAATAAAACATCTTTTTTTGGGAAACAGCATGGTCCCAGGTTATCACTTCTTCATACAGACACAAACTCAATTTCATGCTCATTTTTATGTTCTATTCCATATCTTATTACTGTTTTATATTTTCTACATAGTTTTCCCTTCTTTTAATTTTCTCAACTTTATTTTAATTATCTTATCTCAATTCAAATCATTATATTTATACTTTTGTCTGTCCTGTTTCAGTTTCATATTATCTTTTCTCATTAAACAAATTTTCCCTTGTAGTTACTAATTGAAGTATGACACCTTTATATCTTTTAATTTTATCCATTCAAACTCTTATTTAAGCTTCAATGTATACCTTTAAGATTATAGCATTCAATTTAACACATAACTTCAAATCGAATTCTGCTTGGTACATTCTTAAAATACACAATATATTCTTAAAAAGAATATATATATATATACATATATACATATATACATATATTATATATATATATATATATATATATATATATATATATATATATATATATATATATATATATATATATATATATATATATATATGGTATTCAGCTTTGTCATTATAGTTGTGCTTTTAAAATTGTAGCAACAGAAGCCTGATGATGGCAGATGAGATTCTGCCGAAACGTTGCTACAACTTTAAAAGCACAACTACAATGACATGGGAAAGTACCCGAACAAAGCTGAATACATATATATATATTGAATTGGAATGGAATGTGATATACATTTCTTTTCAATTAAATATCATACTTCCTTGGGAACACTTATAAACTTACCATAATTAATTCTTTTTTTCCCCATATTTCTCACTTATATTTTTATAAATCATTAATAATAATTAAAATGTTCCCATCCTTTCCTAATTTAATTTTCTCATTCACTTTAATTCATTTATTTATTAACAAACATTCCACTACATTACAGTGAATATTTTATCCATCATTTTAGTCATATTTTCTAAAATTATTTCTATTTGTAGTATAACAATGCTACGTTATGTACCTTTGCAGAATCCTTTTTACAATTAAATTTTCACCCATTATCTCTAAATAGGCTTATGGTTTCAATCCTTATATCTTTTTCCTGTTTCTCTATATCTTGTTTCTTTCTTTTCCTTACCTTCTTCCCCCTCTTCTTCTCCCTCCCCTTTTTACCCCCTCATCTCTCTACTTCTAATTCTCTCATCTGTAATCACCTCATCTGTTGCTTTCTAATATTATACTTATCTTTCAAACTCTTCTTCTTTTTGGTTGTTTTTTCTAGTCTTAAACCTTTCACTCTCTTTCCCCCCTTTCCTTTTTTCCCCCCACTTAAAATTATTTGACCATTAAAGATGGCTGCTTCCTTGTCCCGATCTTCTTGTTCTGCAGGCATTTTTTGTTGTTTCTCATAGTTCCAGATCTCCATATCTAAGAATTGAAATACGAAGCCAAAAGAACCTTTCCCATCTTGTGCATCTTCTTTCTATTTTTTAAGTTCCATTTTCAGTTCTTCTAAGAGTGATGCCATTTTAAACACTTTTAAACAACCACCCAATTAGTTTTAGTCATTTAGATGCAAAAACCAAAAATCACCAAGTAATCCAAATAATCCAAGGCTGTTTCTTCTTGCTTCTTTTTTCTACTTTCTCTTCCTGGGGTTCTATTATTTTGTTGCCAAGTTTCAGTTAGGATGTGTCTTTGGGGAATCTTGTTAAAGTTTCACTGTAAGTTCCTTTTAGTTACAGTTCCATTCCTTAGTTCCAGGCAGTCTCCTCCATTTTTCCAGATCCTACCCTTTTATTCTTTTTTTCTCCTTTCCTGCTTTTAAAAACGTTTAAATATCCAGAAATCTTTATTATCCCTTTGACTTTCAGCTTAAATGCCTATTAATGTCAAAATGGATTTTTTTCCCCCAATTTCTTGCTTAAGTCTCTTAGCTGTCAGTATATGACAGGGAAGGAAAAAAAACCTAATCCTTTCCCATTTTTCTCTCCTTCGCTGCTTCAAAATCTTCTTTGGGAACAATGTTATTCTTTATAGTTCAAATTCCAGGGTACCTTATGTAATTGCTTTTTCAGTTTAACCCGGTTGACCAAAACTTTCTCTTCTTATCTTCCTCCTGCACATTCTTTTCTGGTTCAGTTCTTCTTTGAGGTGGCCATTTCTGACCACCTCTGCAACTGCCTTCGGGAGTAATGGCCAGCTGGGGAAGAGAGATGCAGCTCTCCTCAACCCTGCTGGCAGTCCCCCCCCCTCTTCACCACCTCTACAGGGTGGCTTAGCCCCGAAACCAGCCGGCTCGGGGTGCTCCAGTGGTGAGCACAGATCGAAACCATGCACAATCACGGATTTTGGTCTGTCACCGAAGAGACTAAAACTGGAAGCTCCTGAGTATTTTTGTAGTATACCTGACTACTTAAATTCAGCTACAAACTTGGAATTTGCTTTTGTGGCTAAGACAGCTGAGCTTGTCGATCAGAAAGGTTGGCAGTTCGGAGGTTTGAATCCCTAGCACCGCGTAATGGAGTGCACTCCTGTTACTTGTCCCAGCTTCTGCTAACCTAGCAGTTTGACAGCAAGTAGAAAAATAGGGACCCCTTTGGTGGGAAGGTAACAGCGTTCCGTGCACCTTCAGCATTCAGTCATGACCACTGAGACATCTTCGGACAGTGCTGGCTCTTCAGCTTTGTAACAGAGATGAGCACCGCCCCTAGAGCCGGAAACGACTAGCACGTATGTGCGAGGGGAACCTTACCTTTAAAGAAAGGCAAACATTCAGGGTCCATCCACATTCAGAGCAGCCTTGTCCTTCCAGTAATCTTTGGGAGCAGGATCCATGTTTAGATGGTCCTTTCTTATATATCTTAACTTCTGGACAGTTTATGACTGATTCATATTTAGGTTTGGAGATGTGTTTTGGTTGTTTTGGTTTAATAAACATTTCAGAACCAAGATTCCTTAAAACAAATATGATTTGCACTAAAATAATTTAGTATTGTTCTGATATATCTTTTAAATGATGTAAGTTCAATAAGTTGAAATGTGGGATATAAATTGAAGGAGGAAGGCATAGAATAAATGGAAGAAGTCCTTTGGTCACAATGGAAATGTTTGAGGGTCCAAAGATGTAATTTTTGAAATATATCTATATCTACGTATGAATCATAAAGAGGTTTCATCTTGGTTTGTATATAATGATGGGTGGGCACTTGAATCAGTCACAACTAAGTCTTATTCTTTCTGTTATGCCCTGTGGTTGTCTCTCTCTTTTTTTTTTATTACACTGCACATTGATCTCAACACCAAAACACATTAAAACCCCTTCTTGGGCCGTTCTGATACAAGAAATCCAAATCCAAAGAAAGAGGCAGGGTGAAAGAAGTGAAAGCAGAACAATATTAAAAGAATATCCTTTCTATTGTCAGCAATAGGAAGCATATAACTTAGATGATCTGACTGGCTGGTACTCTAGTTCTCATCAAGTCATAATGTGTTAAATGATGGGGAAGGTTTTGGATCCCAGCTAGGCCTCTTTTCTTCAAGTAGAAATTTTCAATAGTAGTTTACACAAACTCTGGAACTGGCTATAAACAGAAAGAATTGATCAGAAAAAGTCACTGTTTCCTGAGTGTTATGGAATATTGTCCCAAGAGTCAGAGGATTGCATTGTGAATTTAGCAATCTGTACAAAGTGTGTGTGTGTGCGCACAAACACATTCATCCTGTGGAATCTATTAAATTTACATTTTCTCTTTCCTCTGTCGGTGCTATAATATTTATGTTTCTGAGTTTTACCAGTTTTAATGGGTTTTATTTGGCTGGAGATTCTTGACTTTGAAATCCAGAGAACTGGAATACTTATTTGTAAAGCCTTCCAGATTACTTTCATAAACATTCTTGTAAAGTTAGCGTCTGATCTTTCAGTATGCAGCCACACTACACTTGGCTGCTGCCCACCAGTGGTGTATAGCAGGGAATACATGCACACACAAAAGGTGAATATAAATTTCTCTTTATTGTATCAACACTGTGGTGAATGCTTTGTTCCAATTCTTTACAGACTAATTGTCAGCAGTGAAAGAAATTAATTCAGAAAATGACAGGGCATATGGACAAGCAAATATTAACTAAATGATTTTTAATTTTTTTTAGCAATGTTGAAATTACAAATGCTTTTTGTTTGTGCTTCTTCTTGTGCTGTTTTCAGATTATAGTATTCATGCAGGTACAATGCAGAACCCAAGATTTACAGCTTTCAGTGGGCATGTTCGGCATATGCCTAAAAATGCTTTTCCTCTAATGTTTACTTTAGAAAATGCCTTTAAATATATTTGAATAGAAATTAGGCACGTGATAAGACCAGATCTCAAGTGCCACAGGATCTCTTGACAAGAGAAGACTCAGTGTTCAAAGAAGGAAACCTGGAAAATTTTTCTATTTCCATGTGCTAAGAAAAGCAATATTTGAAAAGCCCAAATGGAAGTCTAGGAGAGTGGATTGTAGATTTGCCAGTGAGGCTGTGAATTAAGATTAAGCAAGTGCTGTTCTAGCTATGAAAGAACAACACCAATAAGAATGGTAGAAGCATAGCACTCATGGAAGCATCAAAATGTCAAGATCTTGCCCATGACTTCAGCCTTACCTCTTTTTATGTGTTTCATGATGAACTTGAAGCTTTTAATTCCTCCACATGGTCACCTCTAGGCAGAAGGCAATAAGTGCCTTCCAGCCTTCCAAGTTTTCTTTATATAGCTTTGGATGTTTTTAGAGATCTCTGCATTGTGAAGAATAGAACGATTAACCCAAGTTGTATCTGAAAGTTCCTCACTGCTGACTAAATATAGCAGGCTTAACCAGGTTAGAGACAGACCTAGAGTCTGCATTCTTAGAACATACTAAACTTGGATAGATTTAATATTGCTTAGCGTTGGGGGGATATTAGTATATTCCAAAAACTGAACTAATTTGATCACTATCTGGTTTTGTATAAACCCAGAAAACTGATTAATATACTAAGCAGATTAAGTGTGTGGAGTGAACACAACTTTACAGTCCTAGCAGCATATCATTTGTTTTTTTAAAATGATTTCTTTCATCAATTTATTTGGCTGCTTATCAGGCAACAGTGACTCTGAGTGGCTAACAATGTTAAAAACTCAATAAAACAATAAAAGTTAACAATAAATATACACATTGTGGAAACTGAGGACAGCAGCATTCACAATAATGATCCATCTCACCCATTTCGTAGGCCTCATTATCCTCCCACTCCACATGACTGGCAAACAGAGATATGTTCTGAAGATCTTCCAAATGCTAGCAGAGTTTGGGACAGCCAGATTTCAGATGTGAGTGGGGGTGTTATAGAATTCCAGAGGTCAAGGTAACAACAGAAAAGGTCAGCTTCTTTCACCTTGGTGGAATATATGAAGTTACCTTATACAAAGTCCGTCTAGACTTTGTATGGACAAAATCCATCTGGTCTAACTATTTTCAATATCATCAATATCATTTTTTTCTGCAATGAAATAACATTATTTTCTTTGAAAGTTAATATTCATTTATATGTACTTTTCTATTGAAAGATGTAATCAAAGAGTGATATAATAATTAAATTATTATAGTAATTTATAGTAAGTATTCTTTTTCTATGACAATGATTAACCAGTGCAAACTGGCACTACTTGTATATTTTGTCCATTGCTTTGTCTACTCACCTTCTGGAAACAGACAGATGCTCCGTTCTATGGAGTTTAATGGCAATTCACACTGGGAATAGAGGTAAATGACAATTATTCTAAGTGGGAAAACCACTTAGGATAAGCAATTATTGAAATGTATAGTAATATTGTTTAGTAGTGAAATGATCATGCATTTTAGGAATACCAAATATCCACACATGGATTGGGATAATATATTATTCATCATATAAATAATAAGGAATATTGAATTTGGGATTGGCCCAGTGGCTACTTATGTCACAATGGCTTCAAATCCCTCTTTAATCAGTTTTCAATTATTACTGTCGGTCAACGAAGTTATGTAGAATTTTTCTACACAACTTTTAAGCTTTCAGATGGTATTCCTTCTGTTCATATGGAAATGACCTGACATGCTTGCTTACATGTTCACACATGTCTGAGTGAATATATAAAATATATTTCTATGTGCATATAGCAATTTAGATTATCTAGCAGTTATAATCATTTACCTCAGGTTTTCATGTTGCTGTTTTTGTAAGAAATGGGTACTTTAATTTATATTGATTATGTTATTAAACTGTATTTCTCAAAGTGTGAAATGAATTTCTCACAATAAGTGTTCCAAAAACAAAGGGGGGGAAATCAACAACATTAAGTATTGGGAGAAAAAAAATCAATAATACACATTAGAACAATATTTTTTATCAATCCAGCTCAGATAATAAAGTATTGAGCTAGCTTTTAGAATTTCAATAATAAATATGGCTTTTGTTTCCTAATAATATGCTTAAAGGAATAGGGTCCCCCCCTCCAATATTTAGAAAGAAATAAAATTAAGTCTACAACCCTTTCTAAGATGCCCACTTTGAAACTATAGGCTTAAAAACTAGTGCAAAGTTATGTTTTATGTGCTGTACCAGTGGTAGATCTTGCATAGGGACTTTCCCACTAGTCCAAGAAGAGGCCAGGTATCCATTTATGGATGAAGGTGCCATCCTTGTGAAAGAAAGAGAAGCTCTAAGTGCTTACAAAATAAATGGATGGATCCACATGGTCTGGGCCAATTTTATAAGATCTTTGCAAAATATAGGTTGCATCCTGAGCGGAAATTTTGAGTAGTTCGGAGAACCGGTAAACACCACCTCTGACTGCCCCTGCCCCCATCTATTCTCTGCCTCCTGAGTCCCAGCTGATTGGCTGGGTCTTCTTTTGTTGCCCTGCACAGAGAAGGGAGCTGGAAAGCAGGTTAGTGGGGTGGGGAGGGAATGCAATTTTGCAGTATCCTTCCCCCAGGAGTGGAGTAGGAATGGATATTTTACAGTATCCTTCCCCTGCCACACCCACCAAGCCACACACATAAAACTGGTGGTAAATTTTTTTGAATCCCACCAATGATCCTGAGTATACAAAAGGTTAAGAAGGAATGGTTTCACATGTGAGGTTAGGATGATAATCCATCCCTCTTTATATACAGCCAGTTGTTTTACACAAGAGGTTTCTTCGTGGTATAGTTCTTACTTCTGGCTTGGGCCTGATAGAATTAGAGGTAGTCTTCGACTTATGATCACAATTGAGTCCAAAATTTCAATTACTAAGCAAGTCAGTCCATTTTATGACCTTTCTTGCCATGGTTGTTAAGTGAATCAGGCTTCCCCATTGACTTTGGTTATTACAAGGTCACAAAAGCTGAACACATGACCCCAAGACACTGCAACCATCATAAATACATGCCAGTTAGTTGTAAGATGTCTGAATTTTGATCATGTGACCATGCTATAATGGTTGTAAGCGTGAAAAACAGTCATAAGTCACTTTTTTTCAGTACCCATTGTAACTTTGAACAGTCACCAAATGTATGGTTGTAATACAACCAAATGAATGATTGTATTTATTTGATATGCATTTAAACTGGGAGTATTGCCTAACAAAAGAAGTATTCTGGTAAAATTCATACATACCTCACTGAGCATGCCTAGAAATTTAAGAAAAAATAACTTCCAATGGCAATCTTCATCATTGGCACCAATGCCAAAATCCTTCTGTGTGCACATATGGGATTGTAAGGGTGAATTTTGGCAAGCAGAAGCCATGGATGCAAGGATTAGGTTTCCATTCACTGTATACAAATGATCAGGATGGGGCATTTGCTTACTATGTTCATAGGTTGTTGTGTTAAGACAATGAAAAGAAGTGCAAAAGACCATGCATGTTCTTTTGAAAGTCCATTTGCACTGAGCTTTCCCTCCCCTCTCTTGTAATTATGCCAATTTTGGCTCCTAAAAATATTAACTCATTTCTAAAGTTCTAATGACCGTAAATTTCCTTTTCCACCTATTTCCTTCTCATCCCCTCTTTTTTTTTGCTTCATAAATTTGATATTTCTCTATTCATAAATAAAGTTTGTAAACAGGTCAGGTGATAACAGGAGTAGTATTAATCTTAGATGGGTTGCTATGGGAATATTTAAGGGGTATAATTAAATTATTAAAATAAAGAAAACTGTGATATATGTATTAGAATAATTTATTTTCAAATTGCATGTTTTTTGTAAAAATAAACTGCTTTCCAGTTAATAATATAAAAATAAAGATGACTTTGAATTGTGTAGTTGCTAGGTAAAAGATGGAAGTGATTTGCCATTAGATATTTTTCATTTTTTAAAATTTCCCCTTCTAGTTAGCATATAGTACTAGATTTCGAAATAGTTTCCCATCCAAACACTATTAAAGTCCAATCCTGCTTAGTTTTTCATGTTTAGCAAAAAGGGAACCCATTTTATTACATTGTTTAATTAATCAACTAAGTGTCTGTTGTAATCCTTATTCCAGCGTTCATGTATTTTTTCTTCCTATCAGTCACCTTGAAATGAGCAACTGCTCTTCATCCGGTTTCATTCTTTAATTAAAATACTTTAGTATGCTTTTTAGACTAGATGAAGTTTTCCTAAAACATCTTTCCTAGTACCATCATTCATACTGATACACAAATTTGATACAAAATTTAAGTTGTGGAGAACAAAATCCATTATTCTTTGGCAAATGGCAAAGACAATAGCTACACCATCTGGTTGATTTCCACAACTAATTCACTCATTCTTAATGTTCAGTGCAGAGACACATGCAGTCAAAATAATTTAGATTCTGTACCAGTAAAAGTCCTGCAAACTTGTTTTTCTTTCTTTCTTTCTTTCTTTCTTTCTTTCTTTCTTTCTTTCTTTCTTTCTTTCTTTCTTTCTTTCTTTCTTTCTTTCTTTCTTTCTTTCTTTCTATCTATCTATCTATCTATCTATCTATCTATCTATCTATCTATCTATCTATCTCCTCTTGTAGCAAGTTTATCTGCCGAACATCAGGAAGCTAACTGGTTTACTGATTCCACCCAACTGTGATGCTACAATGATCACAGTTAAAATTTATAAGCATACCCCTTCTGTGAATTATTTCAGTTCTGCAATAGGGAGCAAAGAATACTTTATTTGATATGAACAATAATTAACTCCTGAAGCAGCTGTTAAGTATAAGGGGGAGAGAACAGGGGCAGTTATGATCCTTTCACTAACTCCATGTACATTTGAATAAAAAAACTACGACACTGTATTTCAGCAGAACCTAGATGGCAGCCACTGGGAACCAAAACAACTATTGAAATCTAGGAACCAGCCACTTTTGCAGCCCCAAAGTGTGTCAGTGGAAGTTGGAGCTGAACATTTATGCCTGTATGCACCCTTTTACATCCCTCCACATGGCAAAAAGCTACATGTCTCAGAACATAAATGCACAACCCACATCAAACTTTCTCATTCTTGCAAAGCCCTCCCACCTCCCACTTTTTATTGGGAGCCGAAAGCATTGAGACCTTCCTTTTCATCACTGTAGTCCTGATTCAGATGGCTAGGTTCTCATTAACAAATTGCAACAGATCCCAGGAGTTTTCTTCAGAGCCATTCTTAAAAGAAGGGGTTGCAAAAGGCAGCAGAGCTCCGTCTTACAGGCTGAACATCTGGTTTGTGAGCCACATTCATACTCACTGCATAGGCATTGAGAGGCTTCCAGCCCACATGTGTGCAGAATGTGCACTGATACATTGAACCGCTTGTGCCAGGAGGGAGCAGAGAATGTGTGCTAGGGAAGGAACGTGAGGACTGTAAAACTCCAAGCAGAGGTTAGAAGGGCTGCAAAAGAGTGAAAGAATTCTGCCATGAATTTTCTAGGATTAGGAGGAGAATTTTCTAGAAAGGAGGAAAATAGCTGCGATTAACGATCGGGAGCGACTGTCAGATTTAGTTTAAAAAAAAAAGATATCGCAACTAGAAGTAACTTTAAAAGTAAAGGACAGATTGGATTGGTCAACCCAAATTTCTGGACTGTATTTTTACTACTACTCAACTTGAAGAACTTTAGGAAACTATTGGAAAACAATCTTATTCAGAGACATATTGATTGTAGTTAAAGTGTTTTAATTCAGCGAATTTTGCTCTCTTTCAAAAATCCATCGTGCTTTCGAACATCCTGTTACAGCCTATTATTTACATCATAATAGCAGCAGCCATCGGAGCAATAAATCCCTCCCACCCAGTAAATAACAGCTGTTAGTAAAACAATTAACCCTTTCCTTGCAGACTCTCAATACTACCTCATTATTTTAATCAAACACTGATTAATTCATTACCTCAAAACTTACAACTTTTCTACCTCATCGCCTATATCAATGATTAGATCAATTTCTATAAAATATTTCATTAATGGTTTATTGTTTTAATTGATTAGTGTGATTAGAGTGTTTAGTGCAAATAGTGTGATTACTGATTAGTTTAAAAGATCAAGATTCATGTAATTTAATTGATTAGTAAAATCAGTGATTTAGTGAATTTAATTGAACAGTGTGATTAATGATTAGTGTAATTAATTGATTAGTGATTAGTGTAATTAATTGATTAGGCTGATTGTTGCTTAGGAAAATTATTTGACTAGAGAGATTACTATAATTGATTGATTGGTGTGATATTGGCTATATTGATTACCCAAAATTGTTCCATTAATTAATTTAATCAACATACCATCTTAACAAACCTACCATGCCAAGAAAAAAATCCAATGCCAAACCACAACCTAAAGAGAAAGTAATCCCCACCAATGAACCACAAGACTCCTGCACATGCCTTAAATGCTACAAAACTCTAAAGGATAATGAAAACTCCATCAAATGTTCTCTGTGTAACAAATACGTGCGTCATGACTGCTTGGGATTACCCGAGCAAATGATTCAATACCTAAAATCATCCAATGAATTTCCATATCTCTGCAAATCATGCAGACCCAAACTGGATCTGTTTGAAAGAGTTGATACCATAGAAACACGAATAACATCCCTTGACACCATAGTAGCATCCCTGGACGCCTTAAAAGAAAGATTATCCAACCTTGAAAAAAAAGACACAATGCAAAAACCTGAACATCCAATAGCTACAAACCACATCTCTACCCAACAACCACAACCCAATCCACAACCCAATCCACAAAAAACATAAGCCAGACAAATAATGATATCCCAATCCTCATCAGAGAAGCTGTTGAACGGAAACGTCCAAACGCCATCTTATTTGGTCTAGAGGACATCAATGATAATGATGACATCACAACTGTCCGAAACATCATCAGTGATTATCAAGCATCAACCATCTCCCCTGATGAAATACTTGACATTTCCCGCATTGGCCGAGAGCTCAAAAACAGAGACGGCTCTGTGGCCCCACGCTTCTGCAGGGCCATTTGCAAAAATGAATCAAACAAACGTAAATTCTTTTACACTATAAATTCACTCACCAAAACCAACACCAACCATAAGAACCTCCATTGTCGCCCTGACCTAACCATACAGCAACGTGCCCACTCCCGTGTACTCCGCACTGAACTCAAAAAACGTCTAGACAATGGAGAGAAGGACCTGTACATTGACTACCATGCTGACTGCATCAAAAGTAAGTCACACAACCCGCAACTCAGCTTTAACGTTCAACCACAACCCTACCTCAACCAATCCACCATCACCCAAGACTAGGCATGTACACCCCTAACTACCTCAATTCCAACTACTGCTGGCCTTAAATGCAAGCTACTCAATGCAAGAAGCCTTGTGAATAAAATACCTGAATTTCTCCTCTTACTAAATATGGCTAAATTTGACATCACATTTGTCTGTGAAACATGGCTCAATGCATCTCTCCCTGACTCCATTACCACAGTAAGAGACTATCATGTTTACCGATCAGATTGTGAAATTTGTAGAGGAGGTGGTGTTGCTATCTTCTGTAAAAAGTCCTTACATCTAAAAAACATCCAAGTTACCCAGGAGCTTGCACTTCCTGAGACCATCATCTGTGAACTATCCTTTAATATGACATTTCGATTCTTACTATGTTACAGAGCACCTGATTATGACATCAAACATAATTAAGCTAAGTACACTATTAACATGGGCAGCATCCTGCCCACACGCTTTTATCTTTCTTGGTGACTTCAATCTACCTCATATTGACTGGACCCTAAATGAATGTACAACTGAACCCATACATGCAACCTTCTACAATGCTGTTACAAATCTGGGACTGGAACAACTAGTAACCAACAACACTAGACTAAACAACTGCCTCAATCTCATCTTCTGCAATAGTTTGAATTTAATTTATGGAATACAAACTAAAGAACCCTTTTCCAACAGTGACCATAATATGATTGACTTTTGTCTCAACATACACCCCCACAAAAATCATCACAATGACATAATCCCCAATTATAGCTTCAAAAAAGGCAACAATGATCTTATAGACAATGATCTCTCATCCCTTGATTGGCAATCTCTATTCACTGGATGGAATACTGTTGAAGACCATTACAACATATTTTTACTTGAAGTCAAAAGAGTCATCAAACTATATGTACCAAAAACAACTCCCAAAACAAAACTAAAAAATAGATTACCCATAACAATAAGGAAACTTCAATCCAAAAAGAGATCACTCTGGCGGAAAAACAAATCTGGTCACGTTGCCAATTTCAAAAGCCGATACAAAAATTTATGCCACCAGATAAAGACTGAATGCACCAATTATCACATTAAACAAGAGGAAAACCTTCTATGCACCAATTCCACCCACGCTTTTTACAATTTTGTAAACAACAAACTAAAAGACTCAAGGTCCATCCCACCCATGATAGGACCTAATGGTAAAGACTGCAATGATGACACCATTAAAGCCAACATCTTTAACACATTCTTCAGCTCAGTATTTGTAAACAGCAATGGATCATGCCCAGTATTTCCTAGCCAAACCACAGACAACTACAATGATCTAATACATATCGATTTTACAGAAGACAATGTTGAAAAAGCACTATGCAATCTAAAACCATCTCTATCTATTGGATCGGATGGAATATGTGCCTACTTCTTAAAAAAGCTATCCACTGCCATAGCCGAACCTCTAAGCATAATCTTTGAAAAATCTTTCAGGACCAGCTCCTTGCCTAACCTATGGTCACAAGCCATGGTCATCCCCATCTTCAAAAAGGGAGACCCCAGCCTAGTTGAAAATTACAGACCAATCTCCTTATGCTGCGTCACCTGTAAAGTCATGGAATCCATTTTTATTTTTATTTTTGTAAATTTTATTTGAGTTTTCACAAAGAAAAAGAAAATACAGATAAAACATCTTTTTTGCAAGCAGCATAATCCCGGGTTACATTTCTTCGTACAGACACAAATTCAGGTTCATGCTCATTTTTATATTCTATTCCATATCTTATTACTATTTTAGATTTTCTACATAGCTTCTCCCCTCTTTTAATTTTCTCAATTTTATTTTAATTATCTCATCTCAATTCAAATCATTGTATTTATATTTTTTGTCTTTCCTGTTTCAATTATCTATTATCTTTTCTCATTAAACAAAATTTCTCCTGTAGTTACTGATTGGAGTATGACGCCTTTATATCTTTTCCCTAAAGTTGTAACATTCAATATAATACATAACTTCCATTCGGATTCTGCTTGGTACATTCTTAAAATACACACTATATTCTTAAAAAAAGAAAAAAATTATAAATATATATAATTAAAACAACATTCTATTCCAATTAAATTCTATCATTAATATTAATATTCATTAAAGTCTTAACATCTTTAACATTACTTTTCAATTTAATATCATACTTCTATGGGAACAATTATAAGCTTTCCATAGTTAATTCCCCCCCTCTTCACTTATATTTTATAAAACATTAACTAATTAAAATGTTCCCACTCCTTCCTAATTCAATTTTCTCATTTATTTTATTTCACTTATTTTATTCACAAACATTTCACTAAATTACACTATTTTATCCCTCATTTTAATCATACATTGTTTCCAATTTTCTAAAGTTATTTCTATTACTAATATAACAATACAATCTTATGTACCTTTACAGAATCCCTTTTTCAGTTAGATTTTCACCCATTATCTCTAAATAGGTCCTGTTTCTCTATATCTTGTTTTGGTCCTTTGTAACTTCTTTTCCTTTCCTTCTTCCCTTTCTTCTTCTCTCTCCCCTTTTTACCCCCTTGTCTCTCTACCTCTATTTCTCTCTCCTGTATTCCCCTTTTCTGTTGCTTTCCAGTATTATACTTATTTTTCAAATTATTTTTCTTTTCTTTGGTTGTTTTTTTAAGTCTTAAATTCTCCATTCTCCATTCCCCCCTTTCCGTTTTCTTCCCCACATAGAATTACTTGTTCATTAAAGATGGCTTCTTCTTTGTCCCAGTCTTCTTGTTTTGCAGTCTTTTCTTGTTGTTCTCATAGTTCCAAATCTCCATTTCTAGGAATTGAAAAACGAAGTCAAAAGAACCCTTCTCTTCTTGTGCATCTTCTTTGTACTTTTTAAGTTCCATTTTCAATTCATCCAGAAGTGGTGCCATTGTATAAATTTTTAAACAACCACTCGATTGATTTTAGTCATTCAAATATAATAACCAAAAATCCAAAAATCACCAAATAGTCCAAATACACGCAAGCTGTTTCTTTTTTGCTCTTTTTCCCCCCACTTTCCCTTCCTAGGGTTACTATTTATTTGCAAAATTTCAGTTAAAATGTATCTTTTAGAAATCTTGTTGAAGTTTTACTGTAGATTCTTTTTAATTCCAGGCAGTCTCCTCCCTCTTCCAGATCCTGCCCTTATTCTTTTTCTCTCCCTTCCTGCTTATGAAAAAGAAAGTTTTTAATGTCCAGAAATCTTTATTATCCCTTTGGCATTTTGTTTTATTTTCAGCTTAATTGCCTATTGATGTCAAAGCGGATTTTTCCGATTTCTTATTTAAGTCTCTTAGTTGTCAGTATAGGGAAGGAGAGAGAAGAAAAAAAAGCCAAACCTTTCCCTTTTCACTTTCCTTCGCTGCTTCCGACTCTTCTTTGGGAGCGATGTTATTTTTTGTAAGTTTAAATTCCAGGGTACCTTGATTGTTGCTTTTACAATTTAACCCGGTCAGCCAAAACTTTCACTTCTTATCTTCCTCCTGCACATTCTTTTCCAGTCAAGATCTTCTTTGTGGTGACCACCGCTGCAACTGCCTTCAGGAAAGGGAGTAATGGCCAGCTGAGGAGGAGAGATGCGGCTTTTCTCGACCCTGCTGGCAGTCCCCCCCCTCTTCACCACCTCTACGGGGTGGCTTAGCCCCGAAACCAGCCGGCTCAGGGCATTCCAGCGGTGAGCCCAGACAGAGACCGTGCACGATCGCGGATTTCTGTCTGTCGCCGAAGCCCTTCAAATTGGAAGTCCCCATCATGGAATCAATTATTGACCAATCCATTATTCTCCACTTAGAGACAAACAACCTACTCTCTAATAAACAATTTGGTTTCAGGAAAAAACTATCCTGTAATCTGCAACTCTTACACTGCAAAAACATATGGACTACACAACTCGATCAGGGCAAAGCAATAGATGCAATCTACATAGACTTCTGTAAAGCTTTTGATTCAGTGGTACACGATAAACTACTCCTAAAACTAAAATCTTATGGTATCTCTGGACAACTGCATAACTGGATAGAAGCATTCCTGTCAAACAGACAACAAATGGTCAAAATTGGGAGTGTCCTATCAAATTCTGTACCTGTCAATAGTGGTGTCCCCCAAGGCAGTGTTCTAGGACCAACTCTCTTCATACTCTACATAAATGACCTTTGTGATCATATTAAGAGCAACTGCATTCTTTTCACTGATGATGTAAAGCTGTTCAACACCACAGCCAATACTGCTACCCTACAAAAAGATCTTGACTATGTATCAGAATGGTCAAACAAATGGCAACTTCAAATCTCAACAAATAAATGCTCTGTCTTACATATTGGCAAAAAAAAATCAGAAAATAAAATACAGGCTGAATAGTCAAGATCTTGTTGATGATCCAAGCTCTGTAAAGAACCTTGGAATACTCATCTCTAATGATCTAAGTGCTAGAGCCCACTGCAACTACATAGCCAAAAAGGCATTAAGAGTTGTTAATCTAATCTTATGTAGCTTCTTCTCTGGTAATATCACACTACTAACTAGAGCATACAAAACATTTGCTAGACCAATACTTGAATACAGCTCATCAGTCTGGAACCCATATCATGTATCTGATATTAACACAATTGAAAACGTCCAGAAATATTTCACATTCTCCATTCCTCTACTCATTGTAGAATACCTTATGCCACCAGACTTGAAATTCTAGACCTAGAAAACCTTGAATTACACCATCTTCGGTCTGATCTAAGCATGGTAGATAAAATCATACATTGCAATGTTCTACCTGTCAATGAATACTTCAGCTTCAACCATAACAACACAAGAGCACACAATAGATACAAACTCAAGGTTAACTGCACCAAACTTGATTGCAGCAACAGAGTGGTCAATGTCTGGAATACTCTACCTGACTCTGTGGTTTCTTCCCCAAACCCCAAAAACTTTAACCTTAGACTGTCTACTATTGACCTCACCCCTTTCCTAAGAGGTCTGTAAGGGGTGTGCATAAGTGCACCAACGTGCCTACCGTCCCTGTCCTATTGTTTCTTTTATTTTTCTTATATGTACCCATTTCATGTATTCATAACTATGTATATACTTATACCTATTATCTTGTAAGCGATTGACAAATCAAATCAAATCAATAAATAAATAGATTAGAGAGAATGATTTTACCCTCAGAAGACACCAGGGTCAGATCAATGCTAGCCAATGAAGCTGGTATTCACCCTTCCCTCAAAAATCTACGCTTGTTTTGCTCTGGCCTTCTTTGCACGAGGGCACCTTCAATTTTGCAGTTGTTCCTGTGCAGTCCATACATTATTGCTTGATCTGATGATCATTCCAAGAAATGGCAGGTATTCTATGTTGATTCTAGTTCTCCTATAAGTCATCCGGGCTTTTACAACTTTGAACAAAACTGGAAGATTTTTTTTTAATGCAGGCACAATCTCTTTGTCCTTGTTACTATATCAATTTATTTTTGAATGAAACAAATAATCCTTAGGAAAAACATGTTCAATCTCTAAATGGTCCAAATTAACAGAAAATAAAGATAATGTTGGAGAATTCACACATCCCTAAATATTTTTTTTCTTTCACTCTAACTAGCCACTCTCACGGAACAAGCCTAGATATAAGTCTAACGGCTCTTCACTATAGTCTTCAATCTTTTCCCATTTCTGATAATTATCTTCTACACATTAGATGCTTTGAATTGTGTATCTGGCTTGGGTCCCAGAAGTTTCAGCACTTTTGCACCTCCTCCTGTCTTAAATAACCTCTTTTCAATAGGCTTATACACTATACAGTGGAACTGTAGCCTGGAGGAGATCTCAGGTGTAATAATACACTATAACCTTCATTTCCCCTCACTTCATGTTCTATTAAATACCTGATAGGAGATGCCTAGATACATCTCATCTTCAACATGTTTTACCTAGATTGAGTACATCAGCAAGAAGCAAATAATTGACTTCTGAATTGTTATTGATTCTAATTTCCCAGGTAATTCAGAGCTTCTGTGCAAATTATCTTAAATTAACATACGGTCAGAGTTAGGATTAGAATTACCTGTTTCTATCATTTCTGTTTGTAGGATGAAATTCATACAGGTGGTTACCTGAGGCAATAGAAATCAAAGGTTTTCAAAGTTGTGTATTAATCCTCTAGGGCAAAAGCATTTTTTGGAGTTAAGAGACAGTTCCTGTTCTAAAACAAGAGTAAAGACATGTTCATAGATACTTGAAATTCTTTATTTTAGATGGATCTCTTATTTTCTTGGGGAGAAACCATCTTGTTTTTTTAAGAATAATTTTTATTCTTTAAAAACCAAAAATACAAAACTCTCATTTCCATTAACAGTATTTGTGTCATTGTATATACATATTTCTCATTTTGAAACTATACATCAATTTATATCTTTATTCTTCACCCATTCATACCACCTATCCCATATCGCATAATAATCTCAATCATCCTTGCCTTTTAATTCCATAGTGAATTTGTCTAGCTCTGCACAGTCCATTATTTTTTGAATGAAAGCTTCATCTGGTGGTATTTTGTCGCTCTTCCAGCTTTGTGCAAAGGTAATTCTTGCTGCTGTTAAAATGTGTACAATAAGGTATCTTTCATCTTTACTCAAATTCCCTTTAATCATACCTAATAGATATGTTTCTGGTTCCAATTTCAATCTATAATTTGTAATTTCAAAGAGCCATCTCTGTACCTTCTTCCAATATTTTTAACCCCTATACATTGCCACCACATATGGAAAAAAGTTCCTATTTTTTGTTTGCATTCCGGTTTTGTATTTGGATACATTTTTGCTAATCTTGCCGGCGCTAAATGCCATCTACAAAACATTTTGTATTGGTTTTCCTTAAATGCCGTCGACAAAATCAACTTTCAGTTCTGGGTCCCAATCTTTTCCCACTCATCCAAATTTATGTTATGACCTACATTTTTTGCCCAGGCGATCATTGATCCTTTAACAATTTCTTCCTCCAGTTCCACCTCCAATAAATACATACGTGTTATAAATGTTATGTCTTTGCCTGTCAAAATTTGATCCAGTTTTTGTAGATCCTTATCTATCCCTTGTTCCTTTGTATCTTTCTTAAGTTTGGTTTGAATTTGCAAGTATGCCCACCAGTCCAATATTATACCTTGTTCTTTTAATTTATCCATTGTTTTTAATTCCTCCTGTTCATCTAATAATTCTTCATATCTAATCATTTTTTTAACATCCCTAGTATTTGGATATAATATAGCTTCCATAGGTGAGATCCAATTTGGTCTTTTCAAATAGTGTTTTTTTTTTTTTAAAACTTTCGGGAGAAACCATCTTGGAAGGAGATAAGTGATTCTTGCAGAGACTCAATGGGCAGTCTCTTTTTGAAAGTTGGGGTGACAGTTCTATTTCCTTGCAATTGACATCTTTGCCAAACTTCTCCAGAGCTGCTGAATCTGTGACTGATAGATCCATGTTTGAAAGCATTGATTTGCAGATGGAAAAATTTTCAGTTAAGCACCTTTAAGTTCAGGACTAATTTAGCTCACCTACGCTGGCAAATGTATAGTTGTGGGAAAGAATAAATGATTGGAGTCATTAATTATTCTTCAGTCATTGGTTTTGAATGGGTTAGGGTTAAGAACTAACCCTAACCCTAACTCCATCAAAAGGTCACTGGAGGAAGGCAAATCTAGAATAGCAAAACATGCAGAGATCCAATGGGCAAACTCCCTTTTCTAATGGATACAAGTTTAATTCACATACAACTTGAGCAATATAATTATTTTTTCCCAACTTCTTAACAACTCTCTTATGGGAATCTTTTTGGCACTGGCACATGTTTATGAAAGCACTATACTAGGGAATCCTGTTCCCTTCCATAAGGTATTTGACTAAGCATTGAAGCTACAAAAGTAATTTTGCTCTGTTTATCCCTATATTTTATAAAATATGTAAATATATAAATATAAACCTATGTGCAGAAAAGCTAAATTTACATGCATTTTCAGATTGACCTGGGATCTCTAAAGTCTGATTCCAGCCAAGAGACACCAGGTCCATGTTTAAAATAGCTTGCCAGAAATGGTGCAGAGTGATTGCTAGAGTTGTTGTGGTACTAGAAGGTGATAGTGAATTAGAAGTCCTTATTCAACACAGAAAGATTACTACTCTTCTACATTAACAGGTCTATGGATGGGAATTCTTGATAGAGGCCTTGCCCCACGTGTTTTGGTTTAGAAGACCCTAAATCATGCCCTTAGCTTCTGCACACTGCAGTGGAGTGAGGGTTAAGATACAGTCCTCTCGGGATGACAGTATAGGGTAACAGATTCTTCTACTTCTATGTCTTCAAGGTTGAGAACCTCATATAAAAAAAGCAACAGGGTCTGTAGTATGAACATTTTTAAGGAGGACCAAGACCCTAAAGCAGGGCTGTCAAACTCCTGGCCTGTGGGCTGGATGCATCACTTGCTGGCCACACCCAAGCCTGGTTTAGCAACGTGGGGGAAAGTCCTGATATGTCACATGATGCTGCCATGATGACGTGAGCTTGACACCCCTGCCCTAAAGTTTTGCATACAAAGGTATGTTATCAAGCAAAATGAATGAATGAATAAAGCCAGATAGTATGGCTGCAGGATTTGGAGATTTGTTGTCTTCCCCCAAAACTTGATCTTTCTAAGATTCTGCTTCTTTGTTGGTTTCATTTGCAAAGAGGAAAGCCTTACAAGAACATTTCAACTTTTAACAGGTGAGTGTAACCCCCCAACAGGAAGAACCTTCTTACAAAGCTTGATGTCATTTCTTTATAATGGATTTTACCAGGGGAAGAAAAACAAGTGTGTGGGGGGGAATATAAACAAAGCAGTGGGATCAATTTTTAAGCCTTAGGGTTATATTCCTGATGCTTGATTCTCCTGCAGACTGAAAAGGTAACGAATAGCACAAGGCCGAAATGAGTTACCAGGTAAATGGCAAGGGATACATATTAAGTTACAACTTTGTGGTTCACCTCTTGAACTCCTTTTTAAAATCTGAACTGATTCAACAATTTCTAGAATGATGGATCATAGAACTAGGAAAGAGTTGCATTTTGTTTCTTATGACACTATCAAAATGACTCAGCAGGAGAGTAGCTGCTTAGAAAACCAAAGCACAATCTTAAAAGTGTTTTTATTGGGGCAAGCTACCATTAATACAGAGCTCTATGACTCTATAATAATAGAGGAATGACCTTGGGAGACAGGAAGACAGGAGAAAGACTAGACAATATAAGAGGCAGATAAGAGGCAGCTTAACTGACTGAAGCCACGGATGTCTGACAAACATCTCAGAGGGGATCCTCCCCATTGTAAAGGTGAAGGGAGAGAGATGTACTTTCAGACTTCCAAGATTCCTTTCAAATAATTTTACAATAAATGTAGAGCTAGTACTTCTGGCTGCTAGTCTTGTCCAGATTGTCTTGCAAGATTGACAGACTTGATTTTATAGCCAGGAAGCCCTCTTGTGCGCTTTAGTCAAGAAAAAGGGCAGTCCCTTATGTCTACATCAAGCAAGACAAAAGTGGCTGTTCTGTGAAACAAGCTAGGCTTAGGGTTAAGGTACCATATCCTAGAATTCCAGGTACAATTGGGAAAAAGTTCTAAGAGAATACTTGTTCCAAGTCCAAGTTAGCTGTTGATTGTATATTGCATTTACCTGTGGATTGGCAGAACCTCAATGTTTTACCATGTTGGGTAGAGAGGAACAGGCGATAAACAATGATAAAAAAACTGCTACCTGCCCTACCATCTGATGACAGCAATCAGTCAAACAGGCCACTTGATGGGCTTCATCCCAGTCTGGGTTCTCCCAGTAAATTGACAAAACCAGGTCTTCAGGGCCTTACAAAAGAGTGTCAAAGTGGGGGCCAATCTAATCTCTGCAGGGAAGATATTCAAAAGGGAGGGAGCCACCACAGAGAAGGCCCTTCTTCTAGGTCCTTCCAGATATATGAGACTGAATGGTTATTTGGGCATGTTCATACATTTTCTCTGCCAAAACTTTCATTATGTGGTACATTGGTTAGAATGCATATTGCAAGCTAACTTTGTCCATAGCCAGGAATTCAATGCTAACTGGCGTAAGATTGACTCAGCCTTCCATCCTTCCAAAGTTGGTAAAATGAGGACCCAGATTGTTGGGGGCAATATGCTGACTCTGTAAACTGCTTAGAGAGGGCTGTAAAGTAGTATGACACTGTATATAAGTCTAAGTGCTATCACTAGTGCTATTTTAAATCAGAAAGAATGGAAACAGTGGAAACCCCTATGAATGATCATGCAGTTAATTATTTCATCCACAAAAGCAATTGGAAACTGAGTATTTTTCTAGGAATAACCTATAAAATATTTTTGAAGATAGATTATTGAACTTCATAGTAAAAATTGTATATATCTCTATAACCTAAAGGATAGTTATTGAGCAATATTTAGCTCTACGTTTACCACATGCAGTTTCACAATACAAATGCATTTTTATTAAAATTGGTAATCGCTATCCAAGCCTGCAATTTCTAAATCAGTTGGAGGCACTTGCTTAACCTGTTGAGATTTAGATTCATCCAGTGAGCCATATTACAATGATTGGAATAAGTTGTGCTTGGAACACACAATAAATATTAAAGAAGCTGTGGTCTCAGTGTATGTCATTAACTTAAGTAATAAACTAATCAGAGAATATTATGTCAAAATGTATCTTCAGTTAAAAGTGAAGGAGCTAGATTGTTTCTTTGTAATATATTAAGAGGGCTGATAAAAACTCCAGTAGTGAGGCAGGTGTGTTAGTCTTCAATGTTCCTAATGGTACTGTCGTTAACAGTTGCAAACTAACACACCTGGAGGACAAATGGTGCAGAAGTCTGATTTCTGGGTACCAAAACATGTGGAAAATGATTCCAAATTCCTCCTAGATTTGCCTCAGCCATGAGCCTCTGTGGTCCATCCTCTTTCTTTTCAAAAAGAACTGTTTGGGGTTTTGGAAATACCAACATGCTTATTTAGTTTTAAAAGCCACTTGTTCAAGAAGATTTAAACTACATAGAGTCCCATATTTACCTTGTTAATGTAGAGAGTGGATTGTAGGGAACAGTCCAAAGATAGCAATTGAGTCCCTTCCCAATTAAGTGACTAGTCCTGAGAATTTCTCATAGCCACTTTTTCATCTGATTTCCTCCAGCAAGTAAGACCAGAAATTGTTTTGGTTGTGGGAATGGGAATGGCAAACCAGCAGGAATAGTGCTGAATTGCTAGTTTCCTTATCTCATCAAGTGCTTGTATGGACACATGTATTTGTCAAAATAATGTATTGTTCTATTATAATTATTGAAATTCAAGATTGCATGCATCTGCAGTTTGACTGTATAAACCGACTGATCATTAGATCACATAGATGTAAGGACATTTAGCAGGCTGCATGTGTTTATCTTTTCCTTGTTCAAAAAATGTGCTTTTGTATGTCTCTGTGTAAGATGCCTTTATTTACTCAGAGCTTTCATCACTTACTTCCCTCTCAGTTCAGTTCTTTTTTCTTGTGTCACTCATGGTCTCAGATGAATCCTTCCCTCTCTCTCCCTCTCTATAATGGCCCTGTTGCACCTCTTACAGAGAAACTGAACATTATAGTTTGAATAGTTTGATTTGTTTGACAGATGGTATTAATCTATCCATCCTTAAGATCAGAATGCCTGAGACATAAGTTAGAAAAGTTGGTTGTGTGTGCTTTTTATGTTGTGTGTGCTTTTTTACAGATTCATAGTTTTAATTTGACTGTTTTATACATATTTATGGGTTTTCTTTAATTTAGTGTTGTATACCACCCAGAGTCATTTTTTTGTGTGAGATGGGCAGCTATACAAATACAATAAAACAAATAAATAAGGTACCAAAGTCTGAAGATGCTCTTCAAGGACAGTTCTATTCTATAATATTGGAATTTTTTAAAAAATAAAGGTCCTCCTTTCCAGGTTATAGTCTCTTCAGTTATTTGATAAAATAAATAAGATATAGTAACTGAATAAACCTAGGGACCAGTGTTGTATGATCAATAGATAGATTTAGGTCCTGGCTCAGTGAACATATTACATATGTATTTATCTGTCTGTTTGTCTTCTATATGTCTATGTTACCTTTCTTTCAGAAACTCAAAATATTACAGTTTATTTCAGTTTACTGGTCAAGTCATTCAACCTTCCCTAGTAAGGAAGCATGCTAGCTTTCTGAACTGCATTTATTAATATGGCAGTTTGGAAAGCTCTTGCTCTGTTATGGGGCAAAAATTCTCCATATTGAGTTATTGTTGTACATTTTCTCACCTCTCTTCCTGCTGCCTGATGTTCTTTATAACTGAACTTTGACTTTTATTAAAAACAATAACTTAGTTTATGATTCAAAAATGATATAACGTGTCTATTTAATATGTTGCTAGCTAGCTATTGATTCTATTCTAACTGAAGTTATTCTTGCCATTTAATGTATGGCTTTTCTTTCTGCTATCCACAGATTATGACCATATTTTACTATACTCTTTGCTCTAAAAACCTGGGTTTCCAAGGTTTCAGAAAAGAGTCTGAGAAATAAGGAAGCAGACTGTATCAGACTACCAGATATGGACTCCAAAATGGAAAACACATCCAGTAGTTATCTGGATTTTTTTTCAGATCAAATATTGTACCCTTGGGAGCACAATACCTGGCTATACAGAAAGCCTTGTAAACCACCACCACCCTGCCCAAATCACTTCAGAGTAATTAAAATATTTTTGTATGCATTGAGTTGAGTTCCACTTTATGAAAAAGTCAATATAATTATTGCAGTGGTCAAATTTACCTTCTTGGAAGTGACTGTGTGGCAGATTAGTATGAAAATGTGATGTTTCCAAGGCTGCCTGGTTAAAAAAAAAAAAAGGGATTGTGCTTCAAACTGCACTCAGAGCAAAATAAAAGGATTAAAAACAAACACCACCCACTGAATAACTAGTTATTTAAATTTTGATTCACACCATAAGCACAGAAGAAGGACAACTTTTGTACTCTTGCCAAAATAGCCCTTTTTCTGGCTGCAAGAGACAGGAGATTGACCTCCACTTAAACACCCTGAGGTAAGAAGAGTAGCCAGTGGAAATTATTTATAACCTGACCAGCTCATTTAATTTCATTCTCTGAAGCCGACAGTGCTTGACTGACACAGCAATAATGGACAGCGAACTTTTGTGCCAATTAATTGTTAATGAGAGGTTTGATTAGCAAATAAAGTGCCTATTAGGTAACTGATTGTCTTTCTTTTATAATACCAGAGGTCAACTTTTTAAAACAACTGAAAAGCCATACTATAGCTGGGAGGGGGAGGGGGGCAGGAAGCTATTTAAAATTTAACCCTAACTTTCTTGAGGTTGAATAACATTGCTTCAATGCAGTTGGAAAAAAGGAAACTGATCTACAAGAATAATCAATCAGTCCATAATTAATGAATCAGCAATTTCTGGTTTCCTTCAGAAAAACAATCACTTCTACTTCACTTAGTTTGTGGCTTCGGTTTTTTCCTTCTGGGCTGTTGCCATGTTACACAGCCAGATGGGAAAAACTCCCACTGTATGAGGTGAAGCACCGAATTAATTCAGGTGCAGTCAGCAGATATTTTAAGTAGCCTATTCACTATAGAAGGATATGTTTGCTAAAAAAAAAAAGGTGATGCTTTCTGCAAAAGGAATTAGTCTCACTAAACCTTTAGATATCATTCATAATGTCCGTAAGCTTGCAGATGGAATGGATTTGCAAAAATCTTTTGACAAAGATTCTCAGCAAAAGGGCTAAGCAAATAATGGCTGTCCATCCCCAGCTAAGAAAACCTCCTCTTATGCATCAGTTACTGGTTAAATAACTGGAAGCAAAGAATGCAAACAAAAAGTAAGGAGAATAGAGCAAAATCACTTGAAAAGAGAGAAAATAGCTTCCTGGAAAGATCTGTCCTATACTGAAATTGATGCTTTTAAAACTACCTTATTAACAATGGTTTGCTACTCTTCTCCTTAATATGGTGTTGGAACAATTGACCTGCCTCAGATGTATCAGTGACTGAACACAAACTATTTTACGCTGATATTATTTATTTCTATTATACATTTTCTTGTAAATTGCCCACTTTAGCAAGCCTGAGACCAGGTTTTTTTGAGGGTCTGCCTCTCCCCAGTTATATTTACCTATCCCATCAGTGAATTTGAAGCTGTTCCCAACCCTGCTGGCCTTCCAGAAAGGCGCTTAAATCTTGGTCCTATCATCTACCTGAGGATTCCATGATAAAGTCTGCTAGATGGTTATATGAGAGGGGCAGGTAGAAAAGATCCCAGTTAGACTAACCCAGGGATTGGCAACCTTAAACACTCAAAGAGCCACAAAGGTCTTAATCATAAGCCCCCAGTTCAATTCTGGAACCAACTAGAAGTCCGGTTCCCCCACCATAGAGTCTTCTCCTAGCGTGGCATCCATTTTCCTCTACCTGTCTTAACCGAAAGCCCTATCAATTGTAGAGCCAATCGGTGACAGGGAGCCGAAGCAGAGGTTTGAAAGAGTCACATGTGACTTCAGAGCCGCGGGTTGCTGACACCTGGACTAATCAAACTGTTAACACTATATCAATACATTTTGGTACAGCATATTCACAATTAGTAATAAGATGTAATGTAACATTAGCATATAATATTGATTGTGCTAAACTCCAGCCACTTTCATATCTGTAATGTTCTTTGATTTACAAGATAAGACAAGCTGAATGCTTCCAATATCTTCTTTTAATATGACATTAGAAGCATCTGTCTATCTTATCATGCAATCAAAGCAGACTTCTTAGAAGCATTTTATGTTAATATTTTTAAGTTATTGTAACAAATTGATAAGATGCTACAAAATTGGTGTGAGAATAAATGTTTGACTTTTATCTACATTACAAATATCATGGAGGCTTTTAACTTTATCACTAGACATATATTTTGACTTTGTTATGGAATACAAATAAAAATCTCTACAAACACAATTATTAAGTGTTTATGTAAACACTTTGATTTAATGCAACGGGCTGCATGGCATTTATGGAAAATTCTGTTTTTCCTTTATCCACATGACAAATGTATAATTCCAGTGTAAAAAAATGCAGGTTATTTTTTTTAAGCCAGGGACCAAATATACATAGTAATATATTAATATCTTAAATTAGATATTGCAAATCATCTTTTTTATGTCTAAAGGACATAGGGAAAGTATAGCATGATACATGAAAAAAAAATAACCTTCTTAGGTTTTAATATTACCCCAGGAGAGAAATGTATTTTTGGTGTAGTTTACTAGCTGTTAATTTCATAATCAGTTTCTATCTTCATTAAGCCTCAGAGCTCTAATTGATATTTCCACTAACTTTGAGTGTTGTCCTTAATTTCCCATGAAGGCTGAGGATCTGTCCAATAAAATAGTGTTAGTTTCTTATAATAATCATCTGCTGAAACAGTAGAATTATCCAACCAAGTGAAAGGACTGCTTCATGTGGAGTTGGAGGCAGTGGTGGGATTCAATTTTTTTTACTACCAGTTCTGTAGGCATGGCTTGGTAGACGTGGCATGGTTTGGAGGGTATGGCTTGGTGGGCGTGGCAGGGAAAGGATACTGTACAATCTTCATTCCTTCCCCACTCCTGAGGGAAGGGTACCACCGGTTTTCTGAACTACTCAAAATTTCCGCTACCGGTTCTCCAGAACTGGTCAGAACCTGCTGAATATCACCTCTGGTGTCAATCAATCATTAGTATGTCAGGTGCTCTACTCCTATATGATATGTCTTCTGGAGTAGCCAGTTTATTGTTGCTGGGTAATAAGGTTCTTATTTCCCTGCACTCTGATCTGGAATTATGAATCTGTGCAAGATATAATATATTGGCCAATACCTATATTTTAGTAGTAGAATGACTTACCTGCTAGCTTCTTCAGAAATGCCTTTACAGAGTAATCTGTTCTTCCACTATAATTATGGATGTCAAATAAGAGACAAAACCAGTTCCTTTCTAGCAGGCAAAGAAGGAGTTTAAACCAGAAAATCAGAGAAGAATAATGTAGCTTATCAGCTCGATAAGTTTATTTGCAAGGATATTAAAGTTCCTGAGTCAATGTGAGGACAATGAAATGTAGCAAAGATATAGAGACCCTGACAATCAGAAATTGAGTCAAATCTGGGGGAAAATTCAGGCATACAAGCAGGAAGAGTAATATATACCAGCATCAGTCAAAGATAGGAAGTGGAACAGGATATTTATAATTGTAAGAGTTGAAAGTCTTCCAATGTATGTTGATATGTTAAGTTAAACAAACAAGATATAAACAGCTGCTGAACTGTCACCTGTGACGGTTGACAACTCTTTCGTTTCAAAGCTCCACATGGGAACAAAAAGACATTGTTAGCTATTCTGTATAACTAGTAGGTAGTGTCTGTCCATAGACAGAAAAGTGATCTTAGCTTAATTCCAACAAATGTCCAGGGTAGATTAGTCTTAAACTGAGATTATATACTCATAGGTAGATTGCAATTCACATATTGGCACAGTCAGGCTGCAATCACTGCAGAATTACAATCTTAATTTCTGGGCATTGGTTACTAAAAGGCATAAGTGCTGGTGACCACCTTTATGGTATGGCACTGAGATATATTAGAGACCCTCCTTGCCAAGTATGACTCTGGTCTTCCTGTCTGAGCATCAAGGCAAAGCTTGCTAGGGATCCACCTCCTATCCCTGGCCCTTGAAATAAAGGGTGTGAAACACACTATCCCTGAATGTGCAATTAACCTCTTCCTTTCTATGAAACCCATTTTGTTTTAATGGAACTTTGGATCCAGAAATGATTTAGAAGGTCCATCTATTATTACATATTAAGACTGTTAGATAGGCTTCATGGTGCTTCTCAGTTATTGAGATAACTCTTTAGTTTATACTCTTGTGTATCACAAAGAGTTGGTCAGATGAGACAGGTTATAAATGCTGTAAAATAATAAATACATAAGTAAAGGCTAGCCAGCTAGGATTCCATTGGGAAAGAGAAATAAATGTAAGCAAATATTGGTATTGGGAGGCAGCTGTGGAAGTTTTACATCTGTCTATGTAAATCCACTTTTGCCTTTGCTATTGAATTATTCCATTTTGGTACTATTTTGTCTTCTCCTCTGTTGAATTTTTATAACACGTGCACACAAACTCATACATTCACACATCATTTATTATGTTTTCGGCTCACTTACTATATTCAACAGATAAATATTAGAAATGGGAAATGGAAAACTGAGTGTGTATGTGCCTTAATCATAGTTTGAAAGCGTCCAAGCTACTTCAAAATGAATCTGGGGAAAAGCAGTTACTAGTGTTTGTTTTGCTCTAAATTAGCAATTTCCTTATTGACCATTATGAGTGAGCATCTCAGCTGGAACTATATTGGAATCTGAGCTACCAAAAAGATCATGAAATGAGAAATAAAAAGCATATGGAGAGGAAAAACCTTCAAAGTTTGTCTTGCTGGTCTAGTGGAAGGCATTCTGGCAGGTAGCCATCTGCACCCGCTGAACAGAGGGATCCAGGGATGACACTGATCGATTTAACAGTAGGAAAGTATTAATGATATGCAGCTCTGATGGCTGAGCCACTTCACACTCATTTGCATTTTCATTCATCATCTCAGCATTTATCATTATGAGGCGAATGCCAGAACTAATTAAAGTCTGGGCTAACAGGGTGACATGAGGGACCAGCCACCACTTCTATGGAGGAAAATGAGGGAAACATTCCAGCAGGAACCATACCAACTTTACACCAAACCTAATTAACTTAATTCCTAACTAAACTGTTAGAAGCTCCTTCATTTGGACAATCTAACAAGGCTGGATTTAAGTTACATGAGCGTTTCCCTCCTCTGTGATTTTGTAACACTGCTTTATGTAACCTTTTTTTCTTTCAGATAGGCTAAGTTTTTCTAATTTCTTGGCATTCATTTTACCTCTGGCTGTGAACAATTGACAAAAATCTACAAAGTATAAGAATAAAGAACATTTTAAAAAATAATGCCTAGGATATGAATTTATTCTCATGGTAGCTCCTGTTAAGGGGGTGAATATCTAATTCAGCCAGGATTCTGAAGGTTGAAAGATATAAAAGATATGGCAAAATGTGTACGTAGATTCAAAACCATTGTCCAGGTAGCACAAACACAAACAAAAGATGGGACTCCTGTGGTGTAAGACAAATGTTGAGAATAATAGAGCCTTCCACTCCCCAAAAGAAAATAGCAAAAGAAATATACTTCCTAAGATCATTTCACTTCACAGGATTTGTTTCTGAGTAAACATGCATAAACTTTTACTTAAAAAGAGTAAAAATATTTCTGTCCAGCATCCACACAAGACATTTAGTATTCTATTATGTAAACTTTATTTATTTGTTTACTTGTTTGTTTGTTTTCTTGTTTATTTATTTATTTAATTTAAGGCTTAGAACCTATTTTAATCAAATCTGATTCTGAGTGGCATACAATTCTCTCTCTTTGTTCATTTATATTTAAAAATACAATCAAATATTATTAATATAATTAATAAACATAGGCCAAATCAATAGGAGCAAAAATGAAAAATTGTAGAAAACCAGAAATTTTACATTCAATAAACCAGATAACAGTACCAGTAATATATCTGATCAATAATTAGAATAGATGCAAATAAATAGACAAGATAAAATATAAAATAATAATAATCAATAAATCCCTTTTATATTATCAGTGATGAATTCAAGTCCCACATTAGGAATGAAAACTGACATGCATGATTTTGTGCCAGTCACACACTCTCAGCTTAATTCATCTCACAGGGTTATTGTTGTTGGAATAAAGAGTATTAGCTATATTCTCTGCCTTGAGTTATTTATAAAGTAAAATAGGTGGGATAAAAATGAATCTAATAAACAAATAAATATGCATAATATATGACTTGTATTCTTCCCGCCAAGTTCAGTGGGGCTTACTCCTAGATATTATTCAAATTGTGTTCTTGGCAACTCAACATTGGGTCTACACTTTGATTTATATTCTTCCAAGGACCAAAATAGGACCTGACTTTTCAATGCAGAATAGCCACGGGTCAGAATGGGCACAAATATATATTTCATAACATTTCTTTTTTTGTCAGTAAAAATTAGAATGTGGAAAACCTGCTGACCTTGAAAAGCTTTGCCTTCCAAAACACCACTCTGGTAGTGGTGTGACTATAAAACAAAACATCTTGTCTTTGGGGGGTTTTGTTCTGAAATTAGAGTAAACACATAGTTTGTTCCAGGCATGAAACAAATCTTGACTAAGAAGTGATCCCATGGCAATCCAGCCGTTGTGTTGTGGCTTATAATCAGATTACTTTTTTTTTTGGTCAACTTTCTTCAGCATAGCCAGTTCAGTAGTAGGGACAAGTCAAATCCCTGTTGCTATTGGTTTAGAGGAAATGAAGTGATTTGAGAGTATTATGTTGAGTGATAGAAATAACTGAGCAGATGACCAGATAGAAGACCAATTTTCACAACTACATGCTTGTCAGCCTGCTTGGTAAATTAGTGCCATTTTAGATGTAATTGTGACAGTGAAGTTAAAGTTTATGGGGATGGATGGATGGATGGATGTCTTACAGTTGTGTTCCACTATGCTTTATTTTCCATCAAATGGCACAAATATGTGTAAGCATGTATATACATGAATATGAGTATGCGCTCACCAGAAGTGTTATTCATATTCTTATGCCATTGTAAAAACTAATACAGGTAGTTCTCAAGTTATGACCACAATTGAGCCCAAAGTTTATGTTGCTAAGTGAAATATTTAAGTGAGTTTGCCCCATTTTATGACTATGAGTTGTTAAGTGAATCATTGCATTTGTTAAGTTAGTAGCATGGTTTTTAAGTGAATCTGGCTTCCCCATTGACTTTGCTTGTCAGGAGGTCACAAAAGCTGATCACATGACCCCAGTACACTGTAACCATCATAAATATGAGTCAATTGCCAAGCATCTGAATTTTGATCATATGGCCATGGGGATGCTGTAATGATTATAAGTGTGCAAAACAATCATAAGTCCCTTTTTCAGTGCCATTGTAACTTTGAACAGTCATTAAATGAACTGTTGTAAGTTGAGGACTACCAGTATAATGTTTTATTATTTGAAAAAACACTCTAAATGATGACTCTGCTTTATTTGTTTTATGTCAATTGTTGAAACAATTCAATTTCCATTGTTGACTTAGAATTGATCCCTAAGGATCTCAAGGAATGAATGCAAAAGGGCAGGACACTGCAGGACATTATGAGAACACTGCACTCATCATGTTCAACCAAAGTGAAAAATATTAGTACATTTTTTCAAGCTGCAAGTTCATCCTGTCAAACGTGCAAGTCAAGTTAACATCTGATATGTAGGTTCCTCTATAAAACAATAACAATCTTTTTTTAAAAAAATGCAAGAATTTGGATTTTTCAGGAAAGAAAATAAATAAATAAGAGAGATACAATAGACAACATCAAATGTTTATGAAATTGTATAAGGGATTGTGTAATGGAG
Source organism: Notechis scutatus (assembly GCF_049901735.1). Lineage (NCBI taxonomy): Eukaryota > Metazoa > Chordata > Lepidosauria > Squamata > Elapidae > Notechis > Notechis scutatus. The sequence continues at coordinate 122,295,151 of NC_142011.1, forward strand.
GATCAAGAAAAAATGTTCTCATCCCTCAAATCACTGGCAGTTCAGATCATCTAATGAAATCTCAGAGATGAGGAAGTAATTCACCACATAGATTTAATTTATGGAACCAGGCTACCATGAAATATGGTGATGGCCACTAACTTTAATGGCTTGAAAGTGGGAATGAACAAATTTAAGGAGAACAGCATTATCAGGAACTGCTGATTGTGACACTGGGGAATTTGTAGATATCAATGGCAATGAGAATAATCTCTTTTTTTTAGGCTTCCCAGAAGGCTACTATGTGATATGGGCTACTGGACTTAATGGAGTTGTAATCTGATGTAGCAGAGTTCTTAAATTATTATGCAAGCAACTAAATAGCCATTTTTGTCACTTGCTTAATTTTCATTCTGTCAGAAATTAACATCTGTTGTATTAAGTTTTTCTTCTCTGACTAGTAAGTTTATAATTGTCTGCCCATAGCAATGGTTAGTGAACTGATAGGCTATGTTTAATATAAAATATTATCTAAGTTTCATTCATAGATATATTGATAGAATTGGGAATTCTATAATCCCAGAGAAGTTTAGATGTAATTTAAATATAGTGTCCAAAAACTATCCTAGCCACAGCAGAGTTATTAGTTTTTTACTGGCTTTTTTCTGACATCTTAATGTTTTAACACTATGGTTAAATGGATAATTTTAATTGATATAGAATCTAAAACATTTATTGAAAATAAAACTGGCTTCTTTTAAGGGGAAATACTATGAATTCTTGAAGAAAAATCTGGCTCTCAGCACTGATAAAAATATATATAAAAGTTCAGCAATTTAGTGAAAAGTTAGTGGAAGCATAAGCACATATTTCATTCTAGTTAGAAATGATCTGTGCAAAGAGCCCCTGCATCTGTATAGGAGCTATTGTTCCCAATGAGCCTTGTACTTGGAAGATAACCCCTTCAGAACAGGAACTCCTCCTGCAACCCCAGAATTTGGAGAAACTCTGAAGGATGGCTCAATTGCACCAATAGAGAGGCATTAAAACAGCCTCCACTCTTGATAGAAGCTAACTGAAATGAGGCAAAGAGAGGACAGGGTTGCCAGCCATGGAGATGAGTGCTAGACAATGCCTTCTGTAAATGGTAATTTATACTCACAGTTATTTGACAAATCATTTTGCAACATAGAACTTCCCATAAAAAGACACTGACTGCAGATAATCCCTATCATCTGTTCTCCACATTATCATCATTATGTTCCACTTGTGTGTGTGTGTGTGTTTTAAAGAAACGGGAAACAACAACCAAGCATGAGCTGAAGATTTTGCTAGTGGTTCCATCCTACTGTTTTTTACTTTCCAAAACGGTACTCTTTAATCAGTGAGCCTGCACACTGAGCAGAGAGATGCTAATATATTAATGTTTGCACCATTGGGCAGTTTAAGAGGGCTCAGTGGAGATGAAATCAAAGTCTCCTGTACCGTGGCATTTATTATTTATGATCATACTATAGCAATATAATAGCTAATAAAACAATCTTAGACAAAGAAATAGTGGACTTGTTGGTTAGGCAGCTGTTAGACTGCTATCAGAATTTTATCCAGTTCATTCTGTTTCAAAGGAACCCAGCATCCATAGAGAACAATTGTTCAATTTATTTTCAGCCCTTAATTTTCTGATTTTATGGCTATAAATGTGTATGGCTATAAATACAGATTTATACAGATATACAAAGATGCACATGTGAACACATACCCAGTTTGTATTCATGTGTGTGTGAATGTGTGTGTTTATGTGTGTATCTCTGAACACCTATATAAGCAAAGTGAATATCTAAAATTCTTCAGAAAATATGTTAACATTGACATGTCACCAGAAACAAAGAAAGTGTAGCTATATTGTTTTATTTTGGAATACATTGGTGTATGTCTAAAAAGATATACATGTTCACATGTATCACATACTGTATTTATTCCATTTTTCCTGTCAATTATTTTACAAATACACTGTAGCTTTGGAAGTTACATATCCATATTACAACCTTCCCCTCACAAGAAAAATGATTTCCCCCCACCAATTCATTTCTTGTCATGTCCACTCAAATATATAGAGAGGCAAAATGAAACAATTAACAGCAGGCCAATGTGCAAGGAAGCACATCTACTGAATGGACAGTATGGATAACACAAAAAGCAGCAAAACATCGCTTCGCTAAATGCCATTTCTGTCCCAAGCACACAATTGTAAGTATGTGCATCCTGTGCATTTCTCTGTGGGGGGTTCTGCTTCTATATTCATTAAATATAGAAAACAGAAGTAGAGGAGGAAAGTACAAAGGCTCTCATAAAAAGAAAAAGGAAACAAGGAAGAAGAAAAATGAAGAAACTTTAAAGAACTTCTTTTTTAAAAAAAGATTGCTTCCATTGTAAGGGAATAGTCTCATGAACAGTGTCAGCATTCTGCCATATGTTCGAGAAAACCAGGGGCCCTTGAAGAAGAAGAGACTTCTGAATTATTGATCAATGATTAGCAAATGCAATCGAAATTGTAGACTTGATGTTGTGCAGAGATTCATAATTTATGAGTGGACAAAATAGGAGGTAACAGAGGTAGCAGTAGGTGATTTCAGCCCCCATATTGATTACTTAAAACAACAGGAGGTATGTGTAGTGTGACAGATGGAACAAAAACTGACAGCTCACTGCCTGTCCATCACCACAGACAGAGAGCTCAGGGAATAAAGCGTACCATAGAAGCAAATACATTTCTATTGTATGTCTTTGATCATTATGCTGTTCAACTAGACCAAAGGACATATTTGTTTATAATTTATGTATTCTCTTACTATAAAAGATTGATGGCTTCCTATTAGATACCATCGGATCGAAATATTCAGATTGTCCCTGAAACAGCCAGAGAAGTAGACCTGGTAAAAATTATTGGCTTAGTCCTGTAGTTGTTTACTGGCAGCTGTCTCCTGGCCACCTGCTTCAGAGCACTGGTATGAAAGCCAGTGATGACACTTGTTTCTGTTTGTTGGGTTATACAAAAGAAGAAATGGAATGGTGGCCTTTCACTGGCATTTAGGAACCAAGTTTGAAACAATTCATAATGTTTGGGTTGGAGGTCTTCTGGCTAAATTATTAGTTAATTATTCCTACGATGGCAAGACCTGGAATGACATAATGCAACTTCTGAAGCACTTTTTTAGTCCAAAGAGTTTCCCCTGACCACAGTGGTGAAAAATAGGTATTCTGATTTCCTCCCATTTTGCAGAATAATTTCACTAGATTAAAAAAGAAGAAGGGAAAAGGGAAAAAAAGGAAAAGGAAAATATATTCCAAACTACCCCAGAATCCAAACCTCACCCAAGGTTGTAGCACAGCTTCCCCCAGATTGTGGCATATTGCTGCTCACTGCAACTCAAAACTTGGTGAAGACTAATAAATGCAGCTTCCAGCCCCCAAAAGATTCTTCATCTCTACCCTTAAAGCTAGGAAGGGATAACAGAGCAACTTGGGTTTAAGTGCAACCTCAATCATGGATGCTTACAAAGTGATTTTGGCCAGAAGGTGATTTTGGCCAGTTGCTATCTCCCAGCTTGTTGCTGAGAAGATAAAACTGGGAAAGGAAATACTATATACTTTATCTTCAGGTCCCAGATGTAAAACAAATTATACACTGAATTTTGAAAAAATTAAATCCCATATAAGAAACTGTAAAAGAGGCAACTGGCTTGAGTTCAATCAATTTTACTAGGAAAAAAAATTGTATTGAATAACAGGAGGATGCAAAATATTCAGAACAGAATCCCAGTCCACTCTTCAGTATACCTCTTGAAAGCTCAGCATATTTGTCCAGAGGTCTTCTTTGTCTTCTAACAGAAGATACTTTCCAGGATTTGCCTCATTAACAGTTTTTTGGAATTGTCTTCAGGACACACAGAAGTTTTTTTAAAAAATCAGCACCAAACCATATAATAGCTTCTGAGCACCAGGTTTGGAAAGTTGCTTTGTGAAGCACCTCTCTAAATAGATTGTATACCCTTAATAAATTATCTAATTGCTGAAAGAGATGCATATGCATTGTCTTTTGTACATGCCTGGGGTTTATTAGGGTTGGTCATATATGGATGGCTGCCAATTCACTAGACAAGTCTATATGACACTTGAATAGAGTTCTAGGTTAGCAATCATCTTTCACATGTAAAGTTTAAAAAATACTGTATTTCTTATGGAAGGTGTCAAAATCTATGTTTATTAACACCATTATTGTTGTATAACTGTTCCAATAATTATCACAAGAGCAAAACCAGATCTTCAAGTAGCTAAAGTTTTTTTTTCAAGTGCTCTTAGTAATTTGACACAACTCAAATCAATTGTATAGGCACTACTGAAAGATGTGTTTTCATAACTGTTGTCAATTTCCTACATATTGCTGACATGCACTTGCACATTTATTAAAACATCTTGCAGGGGAAAAAAATCTTAATGAAGTCACTTCACTAGCACAATATGATCTATATGGAGTTACCCTATAAAAGTATCTGAAAATTGCATATGGCGCAAATGTGTTTGGAAATTGCACATGATGATCAGTAAGGGCGTGGTAAAAGATGAGATTCATAGTAGTGTTTTTTTAATGTATGTCACACATGTGATGCACATAAAAAACAGGCACAGCTTTGATAGCACCATTATGGCTGCCATCTTGATTTTTTGTGTGGTCACCCATTGGTGGTCAGGCTGCTACAAGTCACAAGACAACATACGACTTTACTGAAAGACCTACTTTTGTTGCCAATTGCCTATTAGGCACTATTTAAGGTGTTAGTATCAATCCTTAAGCATAGAATCTGAATACCTGTCAGTACTACATGCTAATCCATGCAAAGAAATCTCATATATCAGCACTAATGCCTTGTAGATCAGGACTATTAGCTAGAATACCACACTTGCAAGTCTGAATGTGCTTCAATGCCTCCTGTAACCTCCATGTGAATAGGAAAGGCTTGTTTGAGATGTTTTCTCAAGTTATTTTCTTGATTTGGATCCAGGACCTCTTTTTTTCTGACCAGTGAGTGAGTCTTCCTCCTATCCTCCTATCCTTGAAGGCATTCCCTCAGCCTATTACTCTATCTGAGGGCTACCTTTGATCAGCAGAAGATACTCTTTTGAAGGGCCCCCTTTTGCCATGAATTTGGCTATCAGGCTAAATTTGTTTCACCCCCTCCCCCCCCAAGCAATAGAATATTTCCTTCCACACTTCCATTATTTACGAAAGTGATAAACCTGCACACTGCCAGGCTTTTAGCTGTCAAATAAATGTTGTCTTCACTCTATAGATTTTCTTTGTCATGTTTTCCATTTTCCAGATTGATTTATTGTTATATATTGTTTGGAGTGCTGATATAAGCAGAAAGACATGGAAGACTACTACTGCTGCTGCTACAACTATTTGATTTCTACCACGTCTAGAAAACCTGTCCAGTAGAGATCAAACTTTGTAAGTACTGGATCCCTGTTTTAAATTCATTTGAACTGAAGGCAGTGGTGGGATTCATATTTTTTTTACTACCAGTTCTGTGGATGTGGCTTGATGGGCATGGCAGGGGAAAGATACTGTAAAATCAAAAAAACCTTTCACATATATGCCTTCAGTCAGAGGTGGTATTTGCTGGTTCTCCAAACTACTCAAAGTTTCCGCTACCAGTTCTCCAGAACGGATCAGAACCTGCTGAATACCACCTCTGACTGAAGGCATATATGTGAAAGGTTTTTTTAATTGTTTTGATTGTTGCATATGTCAAAATCATCAAGCACAAAAGATGATGACTCATTGCATGTTTCCCATGGAATACTGTTTGATAAAATGCTACTACTTATGTATTAACTATCAAACATGGTTGAATGTGAATGGTTGTTACATAGCAATTATCTAAACAATTCCACAATGATACAGTGGAGAGCTTCAGATTGTCTAATGAGGGATTCTGGTCATTTCGGGTTTAGTTGAAGTTCCTCATTGAGAGGACCAAAAACAATGGAAAAATATGTGTGAAAGGCAGCTTGTCCACTGCCTGGTGGAATACTAAGTACAAAAATTAACCACTGAGAAATCTGGATTCTTCTAAAACATGCTTTAAATTCACTGTGCAGGATGCTGAGATTCAATAACCTTCCAATGAACTGAATTAACTCTATAACCTTGCATAAAGAGAAAAGCAGGAAATACATTTAATAATAATGAGAACGAACACAACCACAACAACACATATTTCAGCAGGCATTACACCATGGCCATGTTTCCAGCAAGACATACCAATGCAGAAAGTGTTATATGAAGGCACAAGGCTTGAAGCCCACTGTGATATTCAGTGCCAGTAAAATTGGATGTAAAATACTCTTGCCTGTCAAAAACTTTTATGCATCAAATATTAATAGTGAGGTCAATATCTAAATCAAAATAAACATGACTGAATAGCAGAAAGATTAAATATTCAACAGACATCCAGTGTGACAAGTAACACTGAATTGCAGAAAAGATAATTTTAGGAGCAAGTGCTATTTAGGCTGACCAGTTTATTCACTGACATAATTCTACCATTTTACTTTTACCAAAAGGAAGAAACTGGGTTCCAAGCACTCTTTAACAATTGGCAATAGTTCCATTTTTTTCCTGTTTCCCTTCTGAGAGTAGAAATGTTGGATTTCCCCAGTGTATGTAGTACTAAGCCCAACTCCAACCCCCTCTTTTCTCCATGGATAATCCTAACCGAATAGAAGAGCACATTGGGAAATCTCTTAATAATCCCCATCCTAAATCCTTCAGCCAGCAGCAGTCACCTTGCAATGTTTATTCTCCACCCAATAATCTCCCCTTTTCCTCAAAAAAAGGTATAAATAGAATTACAACCCAATTGCCTCTTTTTATCTGATGAATACCAAGCAGCAATATTGTATTAGTGGGCCTTTTTGGAAGATATATTGGACTTTAATAAAATTTGATCAATGCATTTAAGTCAAATTGAATTATATGTAAGTGGATAGGGTTGACATATGTTTCAATATCTGCGAGTGATACATTATTCTCCAGTGAGCATAAAATTTAATGAAATATAAATACCCATTAATCCTCATGTTTCAACCAATCAGTCACCAGCGCTCCTGCCTGCTGTTAGCAGAAGCAGGCCCAGAAAAATCATCTGTTTTATCTAAGCAGGAGATCCAAACTGGAAAGACATCAGCCAGCCTGGGAAGAAGAAAAAAATCTACGGTGAAACAGCATTTGGCCAGCTGGTTTGCTGTTATAAACAGTACCATGATCCGTGTTCTCATGTGATAAAATTCATAGAGAAATCTTCCTGAAATTGGGTTCTTTATTCCTTTTTACACCTGAGAGGATGTATTTTAAAATGTCTATAAATTTTTTTTAAAATGTGCTCCCCTCCAACAATGGCTCAGTCTATTTTTTAAAAACAATATGGGCAGTCAGGATGATCTTATTGTCAGCCACATTGTTTTAAAGAGAGGTATAGGATTATCCTCCTGTGCCTCCCTTCATTCTTAACCCTTTCATGAGCAGAGCACACACAGATAGGCCTGGGATGCAAAAGATAACTGACAGAAGCAGTAAGAGGAAAAGGACAAAGTGTTCAACAATTCATAGAGCCTATTAATGCTGGTTTTGCCCTATCAAGGATGTTACGAACTAAGCAAACGCATTGGTTTTGAATCCTAATAGTTTTACTTCCACAGCAGGCTCGTAATCCTGCACTTCTCATTGGCCTGCAGTTAGCAGATCGTGATTGGTCGTCTCTGGCTAATCTGATTGGCTGACAGCGGGTCGCCGCCGATTGGACGCTTCCAGCGCAGCAAACTTGAATCATTGGACATTGTGACAGCAGCCAGCTCTATAAAAGGAGCTGCTGCTGCCCAAGCGTTTCGTTCTCTTTCTGAAGTCACTAATAAAGAGTTGAGTCACTATTCGATGTCTCGTCTCCGTTCCTTGCGCCCACTCCTCCAGATCTAACAAAGGGAGTCCTTCTGTGGTTAAAAAAAAAAAAAGTCAAGATAACCAAAATGTCAGTAGCTGCCAGGACCTATCCCTTCTATTCCCCAGCCATCAGAACTGATAAAGCTTCTTAAATGAGAAGTGAAATGTTTTCTTCCTCCTCCTCAAGGAAAAAGACAGCCCAGTTGCCTTTTGAAGAAGAAAAAAAGTACCTTTGAGATAATTATGACTTGGATGACTGAGAACCTCCACTGACATGACTAAGATGGTATAATTGAAGCTTTTCCATTTTTTTGTTGTGGTGGTGGTTTGTTTTGTTTAATATAACATGGAGCCTTGACCACCTCACTTCAACCACCATTTGGCTTTTCTGACCACTCCTTGTGAATGCTCCTGGCTAATATCCCCCTTGCAAAACTACTCCTGAAAAATCAAAACCCTTTACAGCAGTGATCCCCAACCTTTCTTATGCCGCGGCCCGGTATCCCCAACCTTTTTTATGGCACGGCCCGGTACCGGCATCATGGCTATGGGCGCCATCTATTTGATGAAAAAGTGCTTCCGGTGAGCTTTCTACCCGGAAAAGCTCACCAGAAGCACTTTTTCATCAAAGAAAGATGGCGGCGCCAGCTAAAACCAGCGGCCCGGTAGGACTTGTTCCATGGACCGGTACCGGTCCGCGGACTGGTGGTTGGGGATCCCTGCTTTACAGTACGGTATTTCTTTCCAAACTTTAGTTGGGTTATAATGAATAAAAAATAAGTGCAGTGGAAGAAGAAAGAAAAGAATCAGAAGTGCAAGGAGCTCCCATAGTGTCAAAAGTATCAGAATTGTGGCTATGATTGGGTGATCAAAGCCACAACCCATTCTGTATCGAATACATTGACCGATTACCAGTCGGAGTAATTCACTGCTCCCTGAGAATAGAAATCGGTGACGTGCATGCTCCCTGCACCCACGTTTTCCAGCTTGAGTTCAAAACTGCTATTTTCTGAATTGAGCTGTTTTTAGGACCTTCAGAGCAAACGATCTCTGGTGTTTGTTTGATTGCAGTAACTGCTTCAGTTCCAGTCGTTTGCATGGCCCGGCATACTCCATGCCCTTCAGTAACTGGCCACTGTTCTCTGCAGGCATTTTCATCCTGTGTTGTTAACAATAACAACAATAACAGCAAAAGCAAAAAAATAACAACAACAATAATAATAATTGACAGGCTCTTTTACCAAGGAAAATAGGTGAACTTGGAATGTTGCAAGTACATCTGATGCTGCATTATTTCTATAAAACTAATAATTAATTCTTTGTTGCTACAAAGTCTCCATGTAAAGGAACATAGAAGCAAAAGAACAACCGGTTTCCTTTTCTTCGATTATTGCAGCATCAAAATGGCAAATGGTACCATACCAAAAAAAAAAAAAGAGAGAGAGAGAGAGAGAAAAGGAAATATCTGCATTAAGTGTCAAACAAGAGAACAATAGAAAGAGTGGTAGTGGTAAAGCCACCCATGTGTGCAAACATCTGGGAGAGCAAATGAAATGCCAGGGAGTCAAAGGAAAAGACGGGCTCTGGTCTCTAAAGTGAAAAGCAACTTACACAGGAGCAGGGTGAGAAGCAGGAGAAAAAAACCAGTTAGATCTTGCTGTGGCTGTAGCTGGACTGAACACCAAATGAGTCCCACTGCCAACCCACTGCAATCTGGAGTAGAATTTCTGAGGATGGCATAAGAAACAGGAGCAGCCTAGGACAGAAGCCGCTTAAGCTTCAGGGCAGAATTGCCAACAGTCTGGCAAGAATTTTCTTACTCCAATTTAGATTCAAGCAGGCATGAGTACAGGACCAGAGTAGCTGAAACCGAAAGAAAAGAGAGAGAGAGAGAGAGAGACAGAGAGACAAAGGGAGGGAGGGAGGGAGGGAGAGAGAGAGAGATCTCATCCATTGTTCTCAGCTTAGTTTTGAGCGTGATTTATTTAATAAATCACAATGGAAGGGTTTAATCAATGTGCTAAGCCTCCAACTACTTAGTGTGAGCATGTTGATGACGTCTTTTCTTCTCAAGCTTCTGGGATGTGAAATGATTGCTTCCCTTGCACTAAAGCAGAAATAAAATGGGTGGCAGGTAATTTGGATCTCAAAACCCATTTCATCAATGCCAGGGAAAGCAAGAACAAAACATTCTTATTAAGTGCAGAATAAAGCCAGCCAATGTGATAGTATACTCCCCCAAGCATCTCCAAAAAAATCACCTCTTCCTGAAGCATTCCCATAATCCCTTAATCCTCACCCATGCACTAACCATGTCTAAATGTATGCATTAATCCAGTGGTTCCCAAACTTTTTCAGTCCACCAGGGCCCCTTGGTGCTACAAACTCATCCTCAATGCCCCCCACCCAGGGGCAGGATTCAAATTTCTGTAGGCATGGCCTAATTTGTGATTTGCTGGTCACATGATTAGGTGGGTGTAGCTTCCTGGTCACATGACTGGGTGGGCGTGGCTTGCTGATCACGTGACTGGTGGTGTGGCTTGCTGGTCACGTGACTGGGTGAGTGTGGTTTGGTGACTGGCAAACCAAATACAAGTGGTCCTCACTTAATGGTTGTTTGGCAAGTGTTCTAATTTATGACTGGCCTCCCCAGTACTACTTGACCTGTTTTTGGAGTTTTGACAGCCATGCACACACATATACATATACTCCCTTCCAACCCTGCTGGAGTAGATCATTGGATTAGAATCGGCAAAGCATCTCTGATTAGATTCTAGTAGTGAATAAAATCTAATCAGAGATGCTTTGCCGATTCTTGTTGATTTGTTTTATTTGTATTTCTTTATTTTATGTTGCTGAATTGCGTTGACATGTGTGTCCCTTCTTATGTACAACCCAGAAGCTTTTGTAATTCTTTGCAGCAAAAATTACCGACCTCTGGCTTTGCTCTACTTTTCAAATGTGCCGGCACTGCTGCATTCTAGGTGCCGGCCCCGCAGGTCCACCCCATTGAGCCTGCTGCATTGGAGGGACCTGCCCAAGCAGGTCCGAGCGGAGCGGTGCACCAAATCAGTGGGGTGAGCCTGGGAGAGGGAAAGAGAGAGAGAAAAGAGAGAAGGAAGAAAGAGAAAAGGGAAAGAAAGAAAGAAAGAAAAAGGGACAAAGAAACAGGGGGCATGGAGGGATGGAGGGGGAGAGGTGGGGGGAGAGAGAGAGAGACAGAGAGAGAGAGAGAGAGAGAGAAACCTGATGCATCAGATTGAAATGAGGCCTAGTTTGGAGGACCTTTTCCACATTGAAACATCTTTGCCAGCATCTTTGCCAGCACATTGAAACATCTTTGGCTTCTGTTAATTAAAGGTTTTGTGGACGAAACACAGCCAAGACTATCAGGAAGCTCTCACATTTTTTTTGAGGCTTTAAACAGGCTCCATCGGACCAGATCTCCACCCTAAAAAAATATTTTTCCCCAATGTATTACAGTGCCAATTCTGAAGAAGGCAAAACCAAAATGTATTGGTAAATTACAAGGAGAACCCTCCCCCCCCCACACACACACTCCCTTCTAACCCTGCTGGAGCAGGTGATTGGACTAGAATAGATATCTCATTATCTTTCTCCTCCTTCCCTCTCTCCTTCTTTATTTCTTTTTCTTTCTGTCCCTTCCTTCTATCCCCCCTCTTTCTTTGTCCCTGTTTCGTTCTTTCCCTTTTCTCTTTCTCTTTTTCCTTCTCTCTTTCCCTCTCTCAGGCTCACCCCATTCACTTCGTGCACTGCTCCGTTCGGATGTGCTTGGGCAGGTGCCTCCGGTGCAAGGGGCTCAATGGGGTGGAACACAGCAGTGGCGGGATGTTTGAAAAGGAGAGCAAAGCCACTCTGGCTTTGCTCTCCTTTCCCAATGCTGCATTTGGGGGGGGGGGGGCAGAGCTCCTTGCACCAGAGCGTGCAAGTCAATGGGATGATCCTGCGGGGCCTTGCCTCGAACGTGGCGGCAGCGGGATTTTTTCTCACCCCTGAATTGTGCCCTGCCGCTCACCTCCAGCGCTTCTCTGCCGCCTCTTAGCGCCCCCCTGCCGGCCTCCTTGCCTCTCAGCACCCAGGGGGCGGTACCGCCCACTTTGGGAACCACTGCATTAATTCCTAGTCAACTTTGTTTTCCTTCTTTACCTCTCTTTTATAATTTGCCTCCCAATTATAATGTCTATGTTCCTCTCAAAAGCATTAGGTGTGCCATTATCTTCAGTAAATAAATTAATCATGATTGGTGTTACCTAATGCTTCTGTAGATGTCTTTTGTATATCTTGTTGTGTAGCACTGAAAATGGGATGGGGACATATTGGGATAAAGGCACATTTTAGTCCAAAGGGTTTTTCCAAGTCAAAACAAGTGATCATCAACCATGAATTGATTCAGAGTTGCCTCAAACAAATCACTTCTTTTTCAGCAACTTGTAAACATAACATTGCACATTTCAGCATCTGCACATCCCAGTCGAAGCACCCATGTTTCATAAAATCTGTTGGGTGGGACATAAGAAGTATTTGGTGAAATGGTGCCTGTCCTTGAATTAATCAAGCCACAGCCCCTTTTCTCAGGGTGACAATGCAATTAACTAATAGGAGCCTCCATGCCATGCCACTGCCAAGCACAATCATCTTAAAAGCTGTCTGACAGCTCCGTATTTAGTTTTGCTAATAATTGTGTATTGCAGTCACAAACATTTACCACGTGCAAATGTAATTCATCTGGGCAATAGTGATGTTTCCTTTCAAACATTGTGGCTTCTGGGTAATTTAATAGATGTTTCCAGTATCAGGCATCAACCAGATTTCATGTCTAGCTTACTTTGTACCAATCGTGCCTACCGTCCCTGTCCTATTGTTTTTTATTTTTCTTATAAGTATCTATCTCATGTATTTAAAACTATATTTATTCTTATACCTGTATCTTGTAAGCGATTGACAAATCAAATCAAATGTAAAAAATGTAATTCACGTAGGTTGAAAACATGAAAAAAGAAGTCTGCAAAATCTAGATGTTAGTTAATTATAGAGATAATTTATTGGAATGCATCACTTTGTAGACTTTCTATTTGATATACTAATGGAATGCAATTCAATCAATGTATTTATAATTTGAAGCCACTGCTTTTCCATCCAATATATTTCAGTATTAGCCAACAAATCCACCATGTTATTCTCTTATACTTTTTTAAAAATGAGGAATGTTTTTTTCAGTTTTACATGTAAAAAAAAAACCAAGAAAAATTATGTGCCCCCCCCCCGCCCCAATATCACAAAAAGTGATTCAGGATGGTGATTCTATAACAATAAAAAACTATAGATGTAATACAGATACATATGTACATACATACATACACACACACACACGCACACACACATATGGATTAGTTTTAATTTAATTTAATAGAAATATTGGGTGTTCTGAGCAAACTGATAGATTATTTAAATAATAAGAATCAGTAAAATAATAAACGAATAAAAATTATAACATAAGTTATACACGATACTTGCTGTCCTAATAGTGCATGGGTACTTATAATTTCAATGCACAGGAGAAGAAAAAAGACTTAGTTTGTAATCCCAAAGATCATGCTATACAAACTTCAGAAACATCCCTAATTTGTATGTAACTGCAATCTGTAATTGTTTTTTTACTTTTAAAAAGAGTAAAGTTTTAGATGAGGATGTAAAAAATAAAACCTGTTCTTAGCAGCATGCAAGCAGAGATGCCCAGCAAAATGTCGTACAAGAAGGGCCCTGATAGGTCTTGTTTCGCAATTCACATCAGCTTTTAAAGGAGAGGTCTTTGCTTTTATGAATGTTGATAGGCTTTTGTTTCAAGGCCACCAAAGTGTTACTATGATATGTTTTGGGGGTAATTCTGTTTTTGGTATTTTGCCATCTGTTTTTGCCTTGTTGGTTGGGTGTTGAGGGTGATGTGGAACAAATGTCATTGGATTTGTATCATGACAATCTTAAGATTCTAGGCAACATGAAAATGCAAATCTTGCATTATCTGACTTGCAAGGAGAACCCCCTCTGAAGTCCACTCTCACTCTGATTCTGGACCTGAAGTTGGTTCAGATAGCACCAGGTAGGCATCTGTTTTGCACATAGGAACCATAGATCTTGAAAGCCATCGCTGACGACTGCTTAACATGTCTCATGTATAAGGCAGAACTAGATCTCCTGGTTTCCTAGTTTCTTGCCTAGTTTCTTCAATCACTACAGCAAACTGTTCCATGAACATATTTATTTTAAATACTTATTAGTTAAATTTAACCCTTGAAAGACAGTGTGGCTGTCATATCTCAGTTTCCATCACCTAAACCACACCTAAACCTGTACCTGTACTTACATCCAAAGCTATCTTTAGCTATCTTTAGCATCTTTCTCCATAATACTATCATCAAGATCTACATCTACATATTGTGCCTGCATAAAGCAGGTGCAATTGTTCACATGACTTGCTTCTAGTATCTTCATGCAATGAAACTTCTAGCTGTGGGACTTCTTGAATTCACCATTTAGTAACATGGAAAAGTATATTTGCATCATGAAGCAGTTTCAAAAAGCTACTTTACTCAAAGTATCTCAAGCAAAGAGCCATTTTGAAGCTTGGCACAGGCTTAATCTCTCTCTCTCTCTCTCTCTCTCTCTCTCTCTCTTTCTTTCTTTCTTTCTTTCTTTCTTTCTTTCTTTCTCTCTCCCTTCTTCCCTCCCCCCTCCCCCTCCTATGAATGTCTCCCGAACATGCAAATTCTGTGCCAAGAACCTGTATCAATTATGCTAATCACATCTCCATGCCTTTTATTTTCTAAAAATGTGAAATGTGGTTTTTACATGATTCCAAAACGTACAATTAAAAACAAGACAACTAGATGTTGCAGAAATGTTGAAGTCCAGAAATCTTCCTTATATCTGACTTTAAATCAGTGTACTATAGAACATGAGAACTAAATGTGGTTCTCATGTAGCACTTTTGTTAAGAGTTGGAAGAGACAAAGAATTTGAGTACAAACAGTTTGTGCAACAATAATGCCTACTTTCATCATTTCAGCCCTAAGATAATAAATAGTAATTCATTTATTGAATGGTGGTCTGTACAATATGGAGTATTCTTTTGTACTTATGTATATATCTGGACTCTTCACTTATTTCTAGTCCTTCTTAAAAGTGTTGAGGGAATAATGCACAGCTATACTTTTGACTAAACTTACATAGTCTGCTTAAAAAAAAAAACCTGCACACATGCATAATAGAATATGTTTGATCTACTGAACTACATGCAGATTAGAATATGTTTGATCTTCTAAACTACAGTTGCTTGTAGAAGTATAAAATAATTATGTTACAAGTATTCATTACACTTATATTACAGGTTAACACTGTGATCAAGAAAATCACATCATAAACAGCAAATGTAGTTTTAAAGGGTAAAGCACTGTGTTGCTAATTAAACATTGTGTCTAGTTTAAAGATATAATTACTGAGGTGTAACAGCAGAGTAATAGAAATGGATTGGCCAAGCACTTTCCTACATTCAGTAAAGGGTTTCAAATGATCAATGGTATTTTAATTAACCAGTAATAAATACCATTTTATGATTAAGCTGAACAAGCAAACCGAACTCTTTACTGGAAAAAGAAAGTCACAATACATGATGCCCAATGTTTAGATAAATGTATATAAATATCACTCTGTGATTCCCAGTGCTTCACTTTGTATCATTCCTAATTATATGTTTAAAGTTAGTGTAAGTAAAAAAGCAAAGCACAGAACATGACAGTCATTTTTATACCATTCTCTGCAAATGGAATATTTAGGAATATATCACTGTGTAGATCAAATTGTAATTTTTAATTGTTAATACTGGAAAAGTAAGATGAATACACTCAGTTACAATGGCAATGAATGTACCTTTGGAAGACCTGAAAGGTCCAGGTTAGGGACAGATCATCATGGAGAAAATTTTTCTTCTTGCTAAAAGTCAACAACAACTTGATGGCATATAATGAATCAAGTACTGGATACGTGATAGCTGATCCTTTTTGGGAACCCCCCCAGATTCATAGGACTATCATAAAGTCCTATCTTTTCACTGTAATAACTCCTTTCTGTAAAGTGGCAAATGTTGCAACCTGCCTATCTAGCAGCCTTGATGTGACAAAAACAACAAGGAAACTTCATGTATATTTTCTTGAATATCTTGCGGGCTCAGAAGGAAGATTAAATATAAAACGATTCCCATTATTTTAAAGTGCTAATTCATTGTTCTTCCATTTTTACCCAGATTAAAATAAAAGAACAAAGAAAACCCACCTTATAATAATGCTATTAATGTTGCTTCCAAATCTTTGTTTTCTTTTTGCATATCTCCAACACAGTAATTAGGCAGAATATAGAACTACTTAGCAATTTCTGAGGAGTAATCAGATTTAAAATACTGAATGAATGTGGGTGTTGGAAGAGATCTTACTACATTTACTTGATTATTATCATAAGGATCAGAGCTCTGGGGAAAGCCTAATAATGTATGGTCAGGTTAAACCAACAATACATTGAGAGAGAGCATTTTAGTTTAAACTGTTTAACTTACACTCATTTCTTGGCAAGTTGTTCTTGTTTAGAACAGGGGGAAATGAAACCATTAGACACAACTCAGACCAAATTGCAAAACATGTTTAGGCTTGAGGAAATTCTTTTTGCTTCCTTTTCTCCTCCCCCTCCCCCCTCTTTTTCATAAAGGCAGCTGTTCAGTGACTCACTATATGTTTTCAGCTGGAACGTGCCTTAGATCTTGTTCACAAGCATGTTTACATTAGTTCTGTATGAACCACAGTTTGAAACATTATCGCCCTGGAACAAATTTGTACATGTATAGCTTTGTACAAGAATTTCTTGTAATTAAGGCAATTGTCAAGTTCTTTTAAACCTCATGAATTATGCTCCAAGGATTCTACTGTTTAGTTGATTCCCATATTTTTTTTATTTTTAATAATGAAGAATGTTACACTCTACAAGCAAGAGGCAGTCCCAGATGACAAATCATGAAGATAACACTTAGACAGGCAAGTTAAACACCTGTGCAAGTTGAGCAACAGGGCAAAGGGGTCAGGGAAATCAACCATTCCTTGTTGTTTTATTATAAATCCTAACTTTCTGGGTGAACGAGCCCAAGAAATATAAAATGGATTAAAAGATTGAAAGCCAGAAGAGATGTAGATGTGTCATTGCTGTTGCAGAGAAATGGAGAATGACTTATTTATGCAAGCTACTGATCCTCAGGGCACAGGTTAACTTCTCTAAGAGCTGCATAACTTATCTGAAATGGCTGAGAGGCAGAAAGTTTGTAGATGTGACTTTAACAACCCAATAGTTGTGTCCACTGTTTAGGTGATATATTTCATTTCTTCTCATGGAGAACAACGTCTCAATGCAGAATAGTGCCATGCCCAAGTGCAGTGCATGGAAATAATCCTTGAGAAAATATGTCTTCCTTAGGAATGAATTTATATTCTCTTAATGCCAGGGAGCTATCTCCAGGTTAAGAGACTTTAAAGGTGAGAAAATTTATAATCAGGTGAATAAAGGGATAATTTATTATTGGTAATGGCAATGGTCAGTGGGTGCCAGCAACCAGGGTTTTGGTGATTTGGGAAGCAAACGTTAGGTTAATAGGTTGCAATCTAAGACCAGCAAGATAGCTTTCCCCCAAACATTCCCAGGGTGAGAATGTAGAGGCAGAAATGAGAGGTGTCAACCAAGATAGATTAAAGAGAATGGTTTGGACTTCTTATGCCCTGGAACAAGCTGTGCAGTTACAGAAGGGATGGGCTCAACTTGAAACAAAATGGAAAAATAAATTGCTGGTGCTTAACACTGAAAATGTAGCTGAGGAGATTTCAAATTTAGCCCTGAGGACAACCTAGCTAAAATCAGTTATCACATCTAGTTCTTATAAGCACACTCTCACACCCACCAATCCTCAGGAGAAGATTGAAATTAGGAAAGAATTCAGGAAATAAGTAATGCTGACTTCTATTTTATAAAACGAAAATCTGCAATGTTTGAGGAATCAGTGAGTCTTGACTTTTAAACAGACCCCAGGATCCTAGCAGGAAGAGCGAAATAGGATTTCTTTTCAGACTGGGTGTCTTTCTTCTATTTTGTGAGGAAATCTGAAGGGGGACATAGAAGTAGGAAGATTCTTGGAGACAAATTACTTCCATTCTCATTTATTAAATCCACCCTATGCAAAAGAAAAAAGAAAAAAAAAAGCCCAATGTCTGTTTTCAACAATAAAATTTTCTATATATAACGCTGATATTGTAATATTTTGGTTGTTGGGTATTGGGTGAGATGTTGGGAGAGTTTGGAGTTCGAATCTAAACACAATAAAATAAAATTGTACTGCTCAAATATACATCTTCTGCTCCTG
Organism: Notechis scutatus; assembly: GCF_049901735.1. Classification (NCBI taxonomy): domain Eukaryota; kingdom Metazoa; phylum Chordata; class Lepidosauria; order Squamata; family Elapidae; genus Notechis; species Notechis scutatus. The sequence continues at coordinate 122,313,594 of NC_142011.1, forward strand.
AATTTCAATGGTGCAATCTCGAAGGTGATTTTTGTTTTGCTTTGCTTTTGTTTTGTTGTTTGTTTTGTTTTGTTTTTTTGCATCATTGAAGCCTATGAAGTTTTTGCCTTGAGGCCAAACCAAAGAGACTTAAGTGATAGCCAGATTTTACTGCAACCTATAAATGACATTGATTCGACTGGAATAGCCCTGACATAGATTATTTCCAAAGCAGAAACTTCTCAAACAATAGAAGTCAACTTTCTGCAAAAAGGAGGAATATTTTAAGCAATAGTAGGGAATGCTTAGCAAAACTATGCTGTGCAACAACAACAACAACAACAGCAAAAATACTATCAGGTTCAAAGGAAATGTTAGAATACTAAATGGGAAGAATTGAAGGAACTGAAGGAAGGAAGAGGTTTTCTTAAGAAAGTGGAAGACTTGCTCAAATGAGGAGATCAGGAAGGAATGCAAATGATAGCATATGAAATGCAAGCAAACAATAAGGGACTCAAAGATATTATATAATAGTGAACATGTTTAAATAAATCAAAACCAGGAAAAGAAGTTTAGAGGTTATTGGATTCTTTCCTGACTAGTTAGTTAAATGATTGCTAAAAGAAGTCAAGGAATGGCCAATATTCATGACTCATTTATGAAAACTGAGCCAATAAATTTCTAGCTTGATTAATAAACTAAAATTAAAAACAAAATTTGGTCCAGATGGTATGCATCCAAGAACTTTTAAAGAATTTAAATGTGAATTTGTTGAAGAAGAATCAATATTTTTTTGGCAAATGTAAATTCTGGCTCATTAGCATTTGAGAGTTGTTTGAGAGTGTCAACAGGCATGTGGACAGGGGTGAGCTGGTAGATCTTGTTTACTTGACTTTCCAAAGTGTTCTGATAAAGTCCTTCACCAAAATCACTTGAGAAAACTCAGCAGTCCTGTTAAAGAGCAAAAAATAGAGAATATAAATAACCAATGCTTTTAAACATTGTTTGGGGAACTACAGGAAAAGGGCAGAAACAGCTGTTTCAACTAGGTGATTAAGATACGATTCAGTGTCAAGATCTGATTCAGTATAAGAAATGTTACTGATAGTAATTCAGACAAAAAATCCTAACCACATCTATACTGATGTGGCCTGAGTTGATACTGGAAAGTTGAAAAGGAATTTTGGAGTCCTGGTGCTCACAAAGCTGACAAACTGAGCTGTGTGAAAAGGTAAATTTCATATTAGGTGTCATTGGAAAAGAAAAGAAGGATGCCAATGTGACAATATTTATGTAAAATCTGTGATGTAGCTTGGATATATATATATATCTTTCCCCATCTGGCAACATCATTTTTTTTCTATTTTGATTTTATGATATTGTCCTCATGTCATTTTCCAGCCTTTGAGCATGATAGGCTTTAGATATCCTTAGCTGTACCAAATTTAAAGTACTACATGCAATTTCATTTTACATATTGTTTAAAAACAAATTTCATTTTGTTATTACAAATTTGACATGTCTTGAGTTGTCAGAATATCTTCAGGTGGTTTACAAACATAATCATAACCAAACATTAATATAATCACAAATAATGACTTGTCATAACAAACTAGACATAAAAATAAAAACATCAATCCCCATCAGATATAGAGGTAAGCTCAACGTCAAAAAAAAAAAAAAAGCTCTGATTTAATGCTTTTTTGATTTTATACCCAATAAAGAATTATTGGTATCTTTGGAGAAAGGTTACTTTATGGAGTAGAAGTGGTTACTGAGAAGATTGCCTGGGTCCACAACTTCATTACGGAGAAACATCCAACACATCTCCTGTCATATCTACATGAAAGAAGGGTAGATTCAGTTTGAAAGAGGTAATTCTAGAAATAATTCTAGGTTCTATCACATCACAAGACCTAAAATGGACACTTAACATCAAAAATGTCATCAAAAAAGCACAACAAAGAATGTTATTTCTGTGCAACTCAGAAAGCTCAAACTGCCCAAAGAGGGCAGAGCTCCTGACCCAGTTCTAGAGAGGAATGATCGAGTCTATCATCTGCACCTCTATAACTGTCTGGTTTGATTCTGCAACCCAACAAGACAGACACAGACTCCAGAGAGTAATTAGGACTGCAGAAAAAAGAATTACTACCCACCTGCCTTCAATCGAGGACCTGTATACTGCACCAGTCAAAAAAAGGGCTGTGAAAATATTTACAGACCCCTCACATCCCGGACATATACTGTTTCAACTCCTTGACGTTATAGAGCACTGAACATCAGAACAACTAGACACAAGGACAGATTTTTCCCGAACACCATCACTCTACTAAACAAATAATTCCCTCAACACTGTCCAACTATTTACAAAATCTGTATTACTATTGCTATTAATCTTCTCATCACTCCTTATCACCCATCCCCTCCCACTTGTGACTGTAACTTTGTTGCTTGTATCCTTACAATTTATATTCCTAGTATGATTTGATTGCTTATTGTACCTTATGACTATTATTAAGTGTTATATCTGATGATTCTTGACGAATGTATCTTTTCTTTTATGTACACTGAAAGCATTTGCACCAAGACAAATTCCTTGTGTGTCCAATCACAATTGACCAATAAAGAATTCTTTTCTATTCTGTTCTGTTCTGTTCTGTTCTGTTCTATTCTATTCTACCTAGGAGTAAAGCCAAACAGGGCTTTTTAGAATTACACCAGCTCTGTGAATTGTATCTGGAAATAAACTGGTAGCCAAGGCAGAACAGGCTCAACCAGTGTCACAAGCTTAATCTGTTAGGCTTTGCCACCTACTAAATTGGACAGAAGTCAAATTATTGGAAGTGATTTGAAACAGAACCAATAGACGGAGGTTAGGGCAAAGTCATCTAGAATAGTAAAGGTAGCAGTCATAACGATGCAGTTGATGTGCTGCCCCCATTTTTATACATGTTGCATGTGAAAGAGGCATAGCTTTGATTTTAACATCACATGCTTCATCTTCATTTTGTTGACTTATCTATGGATGTCTCTAGGTGAAAGACTAATAATGAAGTCAGCAAGAGTTATCCTGGAAAACATTTCCAAAGATGGATAGCAAAAAATATGATGGGAAATTTTAGACAAAAAGAAGGCAATATTTCTTAACACAACTTATGATTAATCTATGTGATTTGCTTCCTTAATGTACAGTGATGGTAACCAACCTAGATAGTTTTTAAGAAATGTTAGGCAAAACTTAGGGAGGATAAAGCTGTCAAGGGTTACTTGTGTAAGGATTGCCAATAAATTTGTCATATGAAAAATGTTACAGCATATGATTAAATCAAAATCTAGAGAAGCTGAAAGGCATATGCATGCCAAAATTCACTTCACAGAATTGTACTATGGCTCACTAATCACAATATAAGCACAAACATGTGTAAGTTGTGGGAAAAGAGGTTCCCAAATGTATACATGGGAGAAAGGAATAAACAAAATTTCTGTTTTCCTCTGAAAGATTATACATGGCTTGGAAAAAATTCATACAAAAATTTGAACGTATCAGAAAATTAATGTGTACTTTGGAGTTACATATGTAAACAAAACAGTTTTTTAAAATGGCTATTGCTAGGCTGAGAAGATCATGAAAATGTAGAGAAATGAGAGAGTTTGCCTTTACCCCTACCCTTGCCTTTACCCCTACTCATTTGCTAGATCTTGGAAGATTCAAATGGTCAAATATCACTGCAGTGTAGCATGTCTGTCATTGCCTCATTAAGTATATGATATAATATTACATACTATAAAGCAAGAACCATATGCCAGACCTGAAGATACAGGAATAATGCCACACATCAGCTACGATGTTTCTGTTTCTTTTGTCAGTCTGGGGAACAGATTTCAGAAATCAAGGATATTGCACATAATCACCACCTCACACATTTATTGAAGTTCAAAATTTTTATGCTGTTCACAATTTAAAAAAAAAATATGCAGAGAAATGAATGCATACCCAAGCAAAATGATCAGAATTAGTGTTTGTAAAGTCTGAATTCAGCAACAAGCATTATTAACAGAATTCTCTTAAAAAATTGTCCCTGGAAGCCACAATATTTGTGTAAACTTTTACAAGTTGTATGTCCATTTCTGAAAAACAGAATGCTGCTTCTGTTTTCTTGTCTACTTATATCTAAAAGGAATTTTAATGTATTTTTAAAGGAATTACTTTAATATTTTCATATTCTAAAAGGAAGAGTTCCTTGGGCTATGGGATCAACAATAACATTATTTTCTGACAGCTAATTTTGCAGATAATGAATGAAATTTACAATTATTATTACAAGTTTGAACAAGATGCCATCAAAACACTTATTTGCCCACATATTTATTTTCACATGAAAGCTGCCAAAAAAAAACCTCTGCCTTAAAAATTACATAATTTTAGATTTAGCAAAATATACAACTATAGTAGAGTTTTTAATATAAAATGTAGCATTTAGTCTTAAATATGACCCAGCATATTGCAGAGAAGAATCATTTCTTCTTTACAAATCAATTAAATAACAATATCCACAAGTTTAGGCTTGTTGGGAATGGCATCGGCAGGAAATCTGAGGTTGAAACTCATTCCATAGCATCTACTGGAGCCCAGGTTTGGGTCAAAGGATGTAGCTTCTGGAGAAGTTTACATAGATATTATCAGAATGAAGAACAAAATGTCCCCCCCCCCCCTTGGCTTGGTCCCAGATAAACGTATGCAAGTTTTTAATCATTGTGTAATGGAAAAGAAAAGACTGGGGGGGGAGGAAAAAGTCATAAAAGGGCCTCTACAATGACAGGGAGCACCTCAACTCTCAGACAAGGGCTCCCACCTGAAAATGCTATACTACCAAGCTATAACCCCCTCCTCAGAAGATCATATTCCTAAAGATCATGAAGGAATTCAATAATCTTGTCTTGACTCTTGGCCAGTAATGTGGCAAAATGATGTGTGTGCTGACATCATCATAATATATTCTGGTTTTACATATTGGCATCTCAAAAGTCTGGCATGAGTACCTAGGTTATGTTTGATGACCTAGGATAGATCCATACTTTTTGCTGGGTCAATCATTGGTATGAGCCATTCACTATTTCATGAGTGCCAGAACAGAATGTTTCCTTCCTCTCACACCCAGCACCATGTACATTGCAAGTATATCCCATGCCTGTATTTTCCAGCTTTGACTGCTGTCTTCCAACCTGTTCTTTTTTTAGACCTTCAAAGTCCATGATTTATTTCTATGTAATGGCAACAACAATGCATGTCACACAAATCCTCTCCAGTGGCTGCCCCATGCAGCCATTTCATGCTAGGTGACTATGGACTATTATTGGCTGCTAGCTGGCTATGTTCTCTGCTTCTTAGCAATTGTATTCCTTTAAATAATGTTTCAGTTGATTCAATGATGACCTGTTAAATGAATAAACTATCCTCAACACTAAAAGCCCATGCTTCATTCAACCTTTATGTCTACCAATGTATACCCTTTCAGTTTTGCCCAGGATGCTCCACTTGCTTTCCCTGTCCTGCAAAGCTTCCCTTTCCTTCTATTTAATCTCTTCCCTTCCCTTCCTTTTCATTTCCTAAGGAACATAGGAAAAAAAGAATAGCCTGTCCCTATTGCTTTCATTATTTTGCCATCAGAACGAGAGTGGTGCCATAAAGAGAGAAAGGGAGTGGGGGAAAGGTCAAATGAATGTTGAAAGGAGGTTGGATGAAGGTACCTGTATCCATGGAGGCAAATATCTGGGACAGCAAAAGAAGATCTAGTGAGAAGGAAATGATTTTTCCTAAAAGGGAAAAGCAGGTGCTGATAGATCAGTCTTTATAGGAGCCAGCCAGTGAGACTTGTCTTCCCTGCAGGAATAAGAAGGGCAAGAATGAGTGAAACAACCAAGCAGGTCTTGCTGTAATTATAATATTAACTAGGCACTAGACTAATCCCACTGTCACCCAGTGCAGTTTGGACTCCTGAGGGCTACAGAAATTTTCTGGGAATTTTGGAAGATGTACTTCATACACACCTGAAGAGGAGAAAGAAGGTTTAATTAGTCTATTTCCAGTCCATACACTCATAGGTATTTCCAATTTAAAGTGTATTCTTATAAATCAACCATTTAAAATATACTTTTACAAATCCTTTCTTTAAAAAAAAATCTCTTAAAATGTTTTCTTGAAAAGATGCCTCTTGAAAAAAAAATAAGTCTGGGTATTTAATTAATTACACTTCTGTTCTGCTTAATAGTAATCATAGAACTCTATTACAATCATTTAGTATCAAGTCATTTGAGAAACATGAAAATCAGGGTATAACAAATTTCTGATCCACGCCTTCTTTCATGAACTGTGGATCAGATGATAAAGATGAAACGCCTCAGTCTTCCTCTTTTGAAAAAGAATTCCAACATATAGATATATGACTATGACTCATTTGAAAAGGTTTTGACATGTACATTTACTAACAAGCCAAATATGTTGCAGTATAACTTTGGCAAAAAGAAATGCCATCCAGCTGAATTCTTGAGGCAAGTTCAGATCTGCTTGACAATTAGAACTCCAAGAATTCAGAGCTGCTGATAGAAGTTGGGCTGGCTGCACAGCAGGTAGCATCTTCAACCATGTCATAGATCTGGGAACAGAAATCAACAGGGTTTTTTCCCATGGATTCTGCATATATTTAAGAAGTTAGACATCTGTGAAAGTGCTTCATTTTGCAAGCACTCTAGTCATCATTTCATGTATTTGGGGGAAATGTCAACAGACCACCAACCCCCTTCTTTCTTTTAATCTTATTCTAATTAAACTACCACACAATTGGAATATATTTATCTGATGACTGCAACATTAAAACTCTGTGATAAATGGGCTAATGTCAAATGTCAATAATCTTTGAGAATTCCCCTAACTTCCAATTTTCAATTTTGAGTTTCAAAAAGGATTATTATATATTATTTGAGGACATTTGAGAATTACCGTATTTATCGGCGTATAACACGCACTGGCGTATAACACGCATCTTCATTTTAAGGGGGAAATTTCAGGAAAAAAATTTAAAAAATTCTGCCTGCCTGCCTTAGTTTCTGGTTGTTTGGGAGCAGCTTCGGCTGAGAATAATAACTATTCGCCTCTTTTACTCAGCCGAAGCTGTTCCGATTCAACCATTAACGAAGGCAGGCAGGCAGGCAGAACGGAGCACTGCGGGCGGGCGGGCGGGCGGATGGGGTGGGGGTGGGGGAGGCGACAGGAAAAGCCCCCGCTTCTTTGAAGCAGTTTCTTCCTGTGCTGGTGGAGGAGCGAGAGAGCAACTGAGAGAGCTGACCCAGAGAGAAGGACAGGCTTCAGTTGCTTCCTCCCTCCCCTTCTTTCATTTGTGTCCTTGATCCCCGATCCCAGCAGCATTCACCGAAGGCTTCTTAACATTATATCGGCGTATAACACGCATACATCATTTGCCCCCTATTTTCAGGGGGAAAAAGTGCGTGTTATACGCCGATAAATACGGTATGTTTTTCCAAATGTCTCATGATTGATAATAAAGAGATATTTATCCATCCTGCCAGTCCTAGAAGTCTTGTATGTGTTCTCACAGTCAGTTTATTCTGTTTCTTTCCACTATCACCCATGCAAGTCGTATGTTTTCAGATTGGGGAGGGGGGGTTAGCCTAAACCTCTGATTGCTAAAAGTATTCAGTTTACTATCCAAGGCAGGCACACATGATTAACTAAACACAAAAGCATACATTATACCTAACATTTCTTTTGGCAGGGTAGCTTGGTTAAAAAAATGAAAACATGTTTTGAATATATACAAAATAAATAAATAATAAATAAATAAATATAAAAGATGTGATGTGTATTTCATTGTTTTATAAATCTGTACTTTCTGAGTGACTAAGAGATTAAACAACCATAAGAGTACTATTCAGTGAAATCAGAACTGAGTAGAAAAGCAAATAAGGACACCATAACTTGCAAGAACTATGCTTCAAAGTTAATGAAAATAATAGCTTTAAATTCACTGCATCTGCAGAAGAGATGCAAAAGATGGGGCTGGAAGACTTATTGCTAATCAACTTTGAGTCTATGTTTAGGATTGGTGAATCTAGGATGAACATGTGAAGGCCAAGTATGAATTGGCCAAAGAGCATCTCTAACTTTTTAGAGATGGTTGTTGTTGCTAAAAACTATGGTTTTGTCATTTATTGTATATATGGAGTGTCTCTTTTCAATAGGCTAGGCTTGTCCACACAGCTTCTTTGCTGTCACTATGCCCATCACCTTCTTCTCTGGTTCTCTATTTATTTATATGCAAGTATTTGTAGAATGCCCACTTCATGGATGCTACAGTGAAATCATCGGGTGGATAGGAATCAAATTACACACACACTTGGAGCAGAGATTATTTAAAGTGCTCAGAAAGCAAAACCATAATAGGCAAGAGCAACAAAATATTTTCTAGAGGAAAGTGGGGGGGGGGGGGTTATCTCAGAGAAAAAGGTAAATTTCTGAAAAAAGACTGAAAAAAATCTTTCCCCACTATGTTGAAATATTTTGTTCGAGTATAGAAGATTTCATTTCATATATAAAACAACTATACAGGGCTTCTAAATTCTTCATGAGAAGGAATTATGAATAAATCATATATGCTATTTCTCAAGATAAATAAGAAATCATTCCAAATTGAGAAATTGTGAATCATTGAATCATAGTAATATACATGTTTTCCATCCTAATATTTTGTATTGCTAATATCTAAATATGTTTATTTTACAAATGCTAAGATAATTTCTTAATTATTTTTAATGATTGATCCTGCCCTTGCCTATGAATCTGGATATATAGAAGCAAATAAATGTGACAGAAATTTCAGACATCTCAGCATGTTCTCATTATAGGGGTACTTACAGTGCTCTACTCAGCTCTAAAATGTCATAGTGGTCGAGGGAAAATAAGAGCTACAAAATAATATTGTATTAATAGGACATGTATCATATGAATTAAATCCCAAAGAGAAAATTGAAATGGATTTCTTTTAGCAGGACCTATGGTCAAAAAAGGACTTTTGCAAATCTCTTTTACCGTATTTAAATATAAGGAAATTAATTAAAACAAAAAGATAGCAAAAGTTTGTGATTGTGCTATGTTAATTTAATCTTGTTTAGCACTGAAATTGAAGTGTACCAGTTTCCAGAGGACCAAATAAAACCAAATATTATGCTTAAGACACACATTTAATACATTTCATAGGTTAGGACACACCCTTTAGTATACCTGCTGCATTTTTCACAATATCATCTAAGCATCTTTTTGCAACCAGAATATACTTAACTTTTAGTTAAGTATATTTCCCTAAAAAGAAAATCTACCCCATTTTTCTGTGCATCATGTGTGAATCATATACCCAATACACACATACAATTTAAAAACATTAAGATACCACTCATTTCTGTTTTAAAAAGTAGGCAAATTAGACTCTGAAATTACTGGCAACCCAAGTATTTTCCAGAGAGATGGCTAAAGGGCTTTGCAGACCCTTCTGAACTGAAGTGGGGCAGCACAGCTGGATTTCAACATCAATTGCTCAATAACTGATGATTAATCTATTAAAATTTAATGATGAGTTGATAAATAATAGCCATGTTAATATTGTAAATACAGTAGTTGTCTGAACATCTATTTTTCTTCACAAAAATACAAGATAAACATAGTAAGAGAGAATTTGCCTCTTCTACCAAGATATGACTCAATTGCAATACGTTTTATAAGGACATCCATTTTATTTTTCTCTATTTGGCTTCACCAGTTGGTAAATTCTTTTTTTTTTCCAACTGTATTCCATACTACACAGGTTCTATGAGTCTTTAAAAGGTCCCATATTCTTTCTCTACAAGATAAAATCTTTAATATGAACGTATTTTCATATTTTTCTCTGTGAAAATGGGCTGATTGCCTTGTTGTAATTGCATAAACAGAAGCTAGGAGATGTAACTCTGAAGGTTCAGGATTTCTCCTGTATCTTCATTCAGTATCTGAGATAACTTTCCTTAGTTTTAGACATTTTCTCTTCTCTGTCTTATCCTTCATTTGGTATATTCGTTTACTATGCATATCCTGTAAATGTTTCCCTGTTGTGATCATAGCCTACTCCAGCTCTTCATTTCCCAGGCTATAATCCCATGTTGATGTCTTCTCTTAGTCCTTCATTAATATTAGGGATGAAAGAATAAGAAAATACTGTTCCTTATCAAATAGTAGGGATATAGCAATCTTTTCATTTAATCCAATTATTGATTAAAACTAACAAGCAGAACTTTATCTTTTAGTTTATGTAAAAAAGTTTAAGTTTTGTCTGTTTTTCAAAAGCAATTTTCCCTTCTTCATTTGATATAGTGTACATTTACTGTCCCCTCAGTGTTGCCTTACACCATGAGATGAGCAGCAAATAAATGTGATGAATAAATAAATAAATTTTTCTCAAAATCTTTTTCTTTTCCAGTGGGGTTGAGAAAAGATAGATGAGAGAGAGAGAGAGAGAGAGAGAGAGAGAGAGAGAGAGAGAGAGAGAGAGAGAGAGAGAGATCTGATTAAATGTCAACCACTTAATAACAAAAACAGATAATATGTATATATTAAAAAAAACTTATCCTTTCAAAACCCATTGCTAGTATGTATGTACTTTCACATATGCAAATATATTTTTAAGCTGCTAATAAAATTCCAAGTTCATGACCAGCAGTAAATGTTTCTGAAAAAGCTAAGATAATATCACTATAAAATCTTATTAAATCATGGAGAATAACATCTTAACTGAACATCCTTTTCATAATTATCCACAGTTATGAGCCTCCTGTTTCCCCTTGGTTGTAATCAGATTGCAGATTAGTCTGGATCTCTAAATTTTAAAGCTGTTAAAGTACATTGTTTATAGTTCTATCCATCATATTTGATTGCTAATTGCAGACCTAAAGTCAACTCTGAGTGGTGTTCATGAGGGGAGGGAGTGTCTATGGAGAAAAAACAGTGGTGATTGTGACTACGTGATACAACATCAACTTGACTTTTTTTTTACTCCCTACCCCAAGGATGCCTCTAAGAACTCCTCTGCTTCTTTTTAAGTTGAGGGTTGTGCTCTAATATGAATTCTTATTAGCAAAAAAAAAAAAAGTCCTGTAGTTTCTTGTCATTAATTTCTTAAATACTGTATTTCTTCTTGCTCTGACAGATATGATGGTAGAATCAGCAGGGCAAGGAAAAGGGCAATTTTACCAGTTCAGGGTCTTCTAAAAATTTGCCCAGATGATTACATCTTATTTCTAGAGGAACAACAAGAAGACTGATTGTTAAGAACCAACATTTTAAATAATTGAATGCCCTATTAAATGAATATATTGAGAGACCACAAAAAGATTGTAATAATGGGTTCCCTTCAGTACATTCCTTGCTTATATAGGGAATATGTATGGGGTATTGAATCTTTTATGGTTACATGTAAGAAACTGATAAATTTTGAACAAATTTAATTGAAATCACCCCTGGAGTTAGTCTGAAGAAAAGATTAATTTTAATGGTCTCACAGAGTGATATGTTTCCATCTTTAAAGTCTAGTCTTCCCTCCCTTTCCTCTGGCCTCTATCATCTATGAGATTCTTAAACCTTACCATGCAGGCTTATAGATTTAATAATAATGACCTGGAAAAGAAAATTACTTCAAATTACTGTGCAATGGGACTTTAAAAAGATGTCCGTCTGGTCTGCCTGTGACAATCAGTTTCACTTATTCAAATAGGCCATACTTATATGATGGAATATGCCTAGTCAGAAACATTTCAAAGGAAATTAAGATTTATCAGCGTTCCCTAATATGAAATGCTTGAGCTTTGGATAAGGTTCTCATGGTGAAAATGTGCCATTTTAAGAGCACACTGCGGTTAGTTTATTAATTCAGTACAAACCTACATTTTTCTATGACAAGCTCTGAAAAGTCAATCATTCAAGTTAAATCTTTCTTTTTCACTCACAGACCAGTATAAGATACAAGCAAGAAAAGTTATCCATTTCAGAAATGCCACTGAAATATAAGAGGGTAAATATACATACATACATACATACACACACACACACACACACACACACACACACACACACACACACAATATATATATATATATATATATATATATATATATATATATATATATATATATATATATATATATATATTTAAGCTTTCACGGTATTGTGGTATTTTCCTACATCATTATAGTTAAAGTTGTAGCAACGTTTCAGCAGAATCTCATCTGCCATCATCAGGCTTCTGTATTGAGTTCGTCTGTGAGTCAGACTTTTACAGTTGTTTCAGTTTTAAATTTGGAGCTAGCCTACTGCTGTGCCAGAATGGTTTTTTCTTCATCCTGATTGGTTAGGAGTCTTGGTCTGTGTTTATTGGTCTTGGAGTTTGCTGTGTTCTGCTTGATTGGTGTTTCTAATATCTTCTGTCTGTTTTGTGGCTTTTTTTGTCTTGATTGGCTGGCAACATTGTGTTCCTGTATTGGAGGCTTTTAGTGCAGCTTGGCTCCGAGTAAATGGATGGCTATCATTTATTAGGAAGCTAGATTTCATCTGGGTGCCTGGTTGGGATATGTTTGAGCTGGAGATATCACAGGGGATCTGTTTGTGCCCAGGTGTTTGCCTGGCTTGTGGTGTGGAGATTTTTTTGTTTGTGAGTGCAGGCTTCCAAATAATTGACAGTCTGGTGGAATCATACCATTTCTTGTAAATGATCAAAGATCTACATGTGGAACAAGAAGATCTGTTTGTAAGTTTCGACGTAGTTTCACTATTCACTCAAGTCCCGATAAAAGAAACTCTTGAAATCATCAAAAATAAATACCAACCAGCTAAACACCTCATGGAACTAGCAGAACACTGCTTAACCAACACATATTTCATATACAAAGGACAAAGATACAAGCAAATTGAAGGAGCCCCTATGGGATCACCACTGTCACCCGTCATTACAAACCTGTTCATGGAAGAATTCAAATCCAGAGCCCTGGCTAATGCCACCCACAAACCAAACTATGGTTAAGATACATCGATGACACATTTGTGATTTGGCCCCATGGAAAAGAAAACCTAAACAATTTCCTAACACACCTAAACAGCACACACCCCAAAATCAAGTTCACCATGGAAACGGGAACAAACAAACAACTACCATTCCTAGATGTACTAATCTACAAAAAAACAGATGGCACACTAGGACACACCATATACCAGAAGAAAACACACACCAACCGCTACCTCAACACCCAATCCCACCACCACCCAGCACAAATAAACTCTGTGGCCAAAACACTAATTGCCAGAACCAAATGCCTGGCAGACATGACACACATAAAGACTGAACTATGCACCCTGACTAAAGTACTGACAGCCAACGGCTTCCACAAAAGCAAAATCACCGGCTTGATCCACAAAAACACACTGAGACATAATGGAGACCTAGAAGATGAACAGACCTATGGAACAGCTGTCCTGCCCTACATAAGAGGTACTACAGACACAATCAGTAAGATACTACACAGGCATCACATCAAGACTGCCTTCAAAACAGACAGAAAAACAGCAGCCATCCTTAGAAACCCCAAAGATAAAATTGTCCTGGAAAACCAAGGCATATGCGAAGTCCCCTGTGCATCATGCCTGGCCACATACATTGGACAGACCAATAGAAGAATAAGTACCCGCCTGGATGAACACAAAAATGCAGTAAGAAAGCTGGAACACACTTCCTCACTAGTCCAAGACATGAAAGCCACAGGTCATAGCATCAACTTCAATGGCACCAAAACCCTAGCCACTATAAAAAAAAAACAGCCACAGAATTATCAGAGAAGCCATAGAGATTGAAAAAAGACCTGAAAGCATGAATAGATGAGATGATTCCACCAGACTGTCAATTATTTGGAAGCCTGCACTCACAAACAAAAAAATCTCCACACCACAAGCCAGGCAAACACCTGGGCACAAATAGATCCCCCCTGATACCTCCAGCTCAAACACACCCCAACCAGGCACCCAGATGAAACCTAGCTTCCTAATAAATGATAGCCATCCATTTACTCGGAGCCAAGCTGCACTAAAAGCCTCCAATACAGGAAACACAATGTTGCCAGCCAATCAAGACAAAAAAAGCCACAAGCCACAGAAGATATTAGAAACACCAATCAAGCAGAACACAGCAAACTCCAAGAGCAATAAACACAGACCAAGACTCCCAACCAATCAGGATGAAGAAAAAAGCATTCTGGCACAGCAGTAGGCTAGCCCCAAATTTAAAACTGAAACAACTGTAAAAGTCTGACTCACAGACAAACTCAATACAGAAGCCTGATGATGGCAGATGAGATTCTGCTGAAATGTTGCTGCAACTTTAAAAACACAACTATAATGACGTGGGAAAATACCCAAACAAAGCTGAATACCATAATGTGTGTGTAAGATATAATGTGTGTGTGTGTGTGTGTGTGTGTGTGTATATATATATATATATATATATATATATATATATATATATATATATATATATATATATATATATATATATATATATATTTTCTGAGGTTTTCAGGTATTTGTATGTGGATCTTTGGTTATTCGGGTTTTGTCCCGCATAAAATTGGAATTATTTTGGCAACATTTCGATGAAATCTCATTCGTCATCTTCAGGCTTGTGTCTTTGGCTTTGTGCTTCTTGGAGTAATGTGAGCTTGCAGCTGCTTCTTCCTTTTAACTGCCAGTGGGAGTGCGACTTAAAAGCTAATATTGCTAACCAGGTAGTATAAATTTAAAAACCCTAAAACAATTCAATTAAAAATTCTTAATATTATAGGCTATGTGGAGTCCATTAAGTGCCACTAAATGGATATAAAAACAGATCAAATAAAGAAAAGGGAATTTTCAGTAAGTTTGCCAATGCCTAGTATCCAAAATCAATCATAGCAAGGTTCAGGGTACCTCTGTGTGAAGTGTCTGTGCTGGTTTGAACTTAGTTCTAGCCTTCTGTGATTCTATGATACCAGATATGCTTGAACTTTTATATGTTTTATGGTTTTTTTTAAATTTAGCTGCAAATTGCAGTGAGAGTAGCTCACAAATTTTGTTTATGTGTGTCTGTGAGTTTGTGTGTGAGAGTTTGTGGAATTGCTGTGTCCTTCTTTTCCCTACTTGTGTATCTTCTTGTCATGCCATACTTCATGAATATTAGGCTTTGGGTCTTTTAGGGGATTGGGGAGAAGGTTTGGTGAATTTTCAGGTCCCCAAAAAATTAATCATTCAGCTTCTCTACATATTTACCTTTATAACAACAACAACCAAACAGGGCAAACGTGAAGGACATAGATGATATAAATAAAATGTATTTTATTTTCCTTAAGTAGGAATGAGGGCATTTGAAAGATTTGGGAATAGAAACAGTGATGGTGGTGTAGTACTTTCAGGTTAACACAAGAAAAGCCAATTATGAAGAATTCATTTGACTAGCTTCAGAAATATCAGTAGAATATTATTGTTTAAACAAGTATTCAGAAAATAATTTTTAGAGAGTCAGATTTGGGAGGGTCTCAAAATAGATGTTTCAGAAAATAAAAAAATTCCAGGAACTATCATCAGTCATGCAAACTCTTCAGTTATTATAACTGACTGAGTAGCAAACAGCAAAAAGTAAAAGATATATGTTAAGATCTACACCAACCATATATTGAACTAACAACATTTCAAATCTTGTTATGGGGACCCCACTAAACTGTACTTAGACTTATATAATGTTCGTTCTAGTGGGAATGAACAATTTGATTTTTGTCTGTGAGTCAAAAGACCATTAGTATTTCAAGCAGAGAAGTACATGAAGCACACAATTCTTAGACCCATTCTGATAAGTAACTCTCTAGAAGATTTATCTGCAATTGTACTTGTAAGTAATGCCTGTTTTACTTTTGCTAAATGTATAATCTTTTATATTACTCTTGTATAAATCTGTTTCTATTTCTTTAAATACAACCCCCTCATTCTTATCTCATTATCCACTTTACCATCTGAGATCTCATTTTAGTTATTAACTTATACGCCTCATTTCAATTATCATAGTCATCTGTCTTAATCATTTCCAATTTGTCAGACAGCAAAATCTCTATGTGTTTTCTATGTTATAGGTAGCAATGAGTGAGACTGTCAGTTTTTAAAATAAGGATTTGCTATAATTTGCACATTCCTTCATCAGCAAGATAGAGGGAACATGATTATTGTTTAAAAAATGAATGTAGAAAAACAATCAGAACAGATTAATTCATGTCCCACCCTTTCCCCCTTCGTCCTCTATAAAGAGTGATATAGCAGAAAGACATTATATAGACCACTTCACATAAAGAAAAGCTAAGCTGGTGGATTTGACTCATACAACAGTAAGAATTTACCAATATTTACACATTTCTTTACACATGGAACAGAAATAACAGGAAATTTCAAGCCCAGATTCACTAGGAGAATCTTTATGCTGTCAAACTAATCTTTATGCTGTGATTCTAAATCAGTTATGTGTGCTCTTTTTTAATGATAATGTTTCTCTCTCGTTGTTTCTCTCCCTTGAAACTGATTTTTGTTCATGTATCTTCATAAACCATCAGTGAGATAAGTTAGGCAAAGAGATCATAACACTGTAGATCAACCACTGGAGTCTTTTTTTTTTTTTTTTTTGGCCTGCCAAAAGGTTCCTTCCTGATAATCTATTATTGTTGCATATTTCAGCTCTCCTATATTCTTTTTTACTGCCAAATGAGTTAGAATTATGGTTAGGATTATAAATAGTTAACAGTTACCTTTACAAATTTATGCACCCATCACTATAATTGCAACAAGAATATCACACCAATTGATTATGTCAGTGATCAAAAACTTTTTGGACATGAGATTTTAACCCTAATAGCAGGCAAAAAAAAAAAAAAATCAAAAGCCAAGGTTTGAACTCCACCACTGACTGGAGCTTTTGAACCCCATTCTAGTTATGACATCCTAATTGCTACATCTCATGGACTATGAATTTATTACCCTGAGGAAGACTTAGTCCTCAGGCAGTGTCCTATCCAAGAAGATTGAAAGATCCCACCTAACTTCATGAATCAAGCAACTATCTGTCCCTTCAGGTCATTCTCTTAGCTGACAAATTCCTGAAGAATTTGTTTCAGCAGCAAAGGAACTAAATAGTGTTGGTGTCCCTTACTATCACATATATTTTCATTCACAACAGCCATGTAAAACATGGGCTTCACTAGATTATCTTCAGACCATATTCTGTGGGCATGAACCCTCATTCTTTCATGTTACCTAAGCACTGTTCCCTTGATCTATCCACTTTCAGGCTCACATTCCTTTCTTCGTTTGGTCCCCATTTCTCTGGGGCTTATGAAGATGGGTATGGCTAAGCATATCCTAGGATGATTTGTTTTCATCCCATGAATTTCCAGTCTAAAAGAGTTATAATTGGGTGGGGCTGGGAGACATTGTTCTCACCATTCCCATGAAATCGGTTTCCTTAAGATTATTCATTTCTAAGTCTCAAAGGAAATGTTTCTTAGAAGAATCCTCCCTGGTGAAGATATCCCTGTTACTTCATGAATTAGAGAGCTTACTAACAAGTAGAACATTTCACTAGCACCCCAGTGATAAAATCTCATGTTCTAAAGATTTTTGCCCGACGGCAGATAAATTTGTACAGGCAAGTTCTGAGAACTTGTATTAATTGACAGTTACATGAATATTGCACAGATATGTAATGAAGAATGCATTTGAAGATATCCTTCTTTTATTCACTGGCGGGCAAAAAAAAAAGGACATGAGACCCATGTCAGTTCCTTACCTCTGAAGTTCATTCTTATTGAAGAGTGATCTGCAAAAAGACACCTGTGATCTAATTTATCCAGTTATATATTGCTAAGCTTACCATAGATTACATCTATATCATGTGGAAATTGGTGCTGAGGAAAGAAAATAACATGTCAGGGAGAAGATGGTGCTGAATCTTTTCTTTTCATGTGCTAGCATTCTATCTGCAGGGATATTTGTTTACTTCATTCCTTCTATGAGGAAATAAAAATTTATCCTAAGCAGCTTGTAACAAATAGGGAAGGGAATCATAAACTTTTTTTCCAGCTGGGATCTTTCAATCATGTCACTTCCCTGTTGAGTTTTGCTTCAGAGATTGAGTTCCGCCTCAGGTTACTTTGCAAGTTTTAGAAGTTTAGGCAAATTCAACCTTCCTCTCCTGTCACCTTCCTGTGATCCTTTACATTTAGTATCAAAGAATCCTTCCAGTACTTGAAAATATATAAATTCCTTAAAGGAATTTATGACAAATACCACAATTCCTTTTTCAAGTAATGCCTATTTGATGCACCAACTCATTAAGCACAGCAGAACTCCAGCAAACAATCATTATGTCAAGCATAACCATATTATATGTAAAGAATACAATTAATCTCTTAATTGGAATATAAAATAATCCAATTCCACAACCTGGCACATGAGATAGCAATCTAACAGTATAAGATAGTTATCCAGGAGTTAATTAAGAACCAAATATTGCCTTGGTACTTCAGGCACCTTGAAAAGTAGGAAATTGCTTAAATGTAGTGGATGGTGGGGGAAAGAAGAAAAAAAGGTGTATTAAAAATTGAACAAACTTTCCTTCTCCCTTTCTTCCTTTCCCTTCTTCACACATTTTCTGCTAAGTTTTTGATAGAATCCTGACAGGCATGTTTTATTTTTTACACTGAAATAATGTTGACTTGCCCTGGACTTCCTATCAATATTTGGCTTAAAGAAAACCATCCAAATCTGCTTCAGTTACTAGCCTCAGGCAGAATAATTTAGTAGCAACTCGAGACATGTCAGCAGATTACACTCATGTGTTGTTCTTTACAGGGCTCTAAAATAGAGCAGGAAATTATTTCATATCAATATCTGGAATTTTGAAAGGATGCCACTAATCCAAAAATACAGTTACAAATTTCAATAATGCCACTAATCCAAAAATACAGTTACAAGTTTCAGTAATGCTCACATTCTAGGAAGCGCCATATGGGATGCCAACTGTGGGAAGATGATGCAAATGACTAACAAATGATACAAATACAAACAAATAGCTTTGTTTTACATTATGTCAGTTTTCAGGTACAGTGGTAACTTGGTACTTGTTAATTCATTTCAGGAGGCACAAGTACTAAGTACTAAAAACGAGTACCAAACAAATCACGTGACTTACCCTTTGTTTCATCTGGGAAGAACATCCTGTCCCTCCCTTTTCCCATATCAGCGATCTTCCCAGCATGGCCGACTTTCTGTCTGCCCTCTGTAGCTATCCCCCACTTCCTTTTGCAGTTACAGTATCTGTTCCGAACTAGCAGGGTCGTAAGCCTGCAAACCTGACTGGCCCATCCACAGCAGGGTCGTAATCCTGCATACTTGATTGGTCCGTAAACAGCGGGTCGTGATTGGTCGCTCCGGGCTGATCCGATTGGCTAGCTAATGGGCTGCCGCGATTGGACGCTCCAAGCGCGGCAAGCTTAAACCATTGTCATTGGATGCTTTGACAGCAGCCAGCTCTATAAAAGGAGCTGCTGCTGCCAGGCTTATTTCGCTCTGTTCTGAAGTCACTAATAAAGAGTTGGACTCACTATTCGATGCCTCGTCTCCGTTATTACGCCCATCCTCCAGAATACAACAGAATCTTCTTGGCATCCTGTTCATTCTCTGTAACAGTTCCTCTCTTCCTAATACAGCACATCAATAACAAATCAATAACAAATATTGGGACAACATTTTTATGACGTAATGTGTCGAGTACCAAATTCAATGAGTTTTAAAGCAGTTCAGTACTGAAGTACCACTGTATTCATTTTTTTAAATAAAAATAAAAAATTTAAATAAGCCATGACTGGATGGTGTCAAGCAATATTCATAGACATTAGTACCTATAGGCTTCACATTATTTACTTCCAAAAGTAGTCAAATTAGAAATAGTGGGCAATTTTGATTAGGAGAATAAAAAGTGAAGTTTGCAAACAAACTTGCATCTGAGTGTGTACAGTACATGGCTATGTTTGTGGTAAACTGATCTTTGATTGTGCCTATATCCTAGGTCCCACAAAGGGACTTTGCCTAGGAGAAGGAGCCTGGAGAATGTCACTACTGATCATTTAGGGGGTGCAGTGGAGGATAAGTAGAAACAATTGGAAATAAACAGTCCCACAAATCTGTTCCTGTCTGCTTATAGATGATAAGCAGATCTTGAATTGTACCCAGGAGCCCACAGGAAGCCAATGGAGCTTGTAGAGCGGAGATGAGCATATTATGGAATGTCCCAGCCTTCCCATACCTATGCATTCTGAATCAGTTGTTGCTTATGAATGTTCAGCTACATTCCCGCCAGAATCTCCTGGATTCCCTGTTCCAGAAACAGGTACCATTAGCACATAAGATGGACCCATGCGAAAACTCTCCCAGACACCTGCTGTTTGAATGGAAGCCATGAATCCAAGAGGTCCCTAAACTTCACACCAGCTCTATCTGGGGGAATACAATCCAATTCAGAACTAAAGAAGAGAAATCTCTAGATCCTGCGGGGGCTTCAGATCCCACAGTTACTTAATATCTGCAAGAGTTAAGCTTAAGCTTTTCCTTTCCCACACAGGGTTCAAATCCTCTAGGCTTTAGGGAGTGCCTTAATGCTATCACTTGTTCAGCCTGGGGCAGAAATATATAATTGGATATCATCAATCTACCTCACCCAGTATTGATGGATTACCTCTTCATGCAGATGTTAATAGGAGGGAGGAGAGAATGGATTCCTGAGAACACCTCAAATTATGGCTCTTCATAATTCTTCTCTGGATAAAGAGGTGGTTTGAGGTTGCCCTCACGATGAGAACACAAGACACTATCTGGCAGGAAATAGGCATCTTGTTCAAACCACGATCAATGCCTTTAAAAGGACACTAAATTTGTATACCTCCTTTTCTCATCACTTTTAAATGCTTGTTAACTGCTTTTCAGTATTAGGAACCTTTCACTCAACAAGTCTGGAAATACCAGGTGAATTTCCTCCAATCCTTAGCAAAAGAAGTTTTAAATACCAGTTTAAGAATTTTTTCCCTGAAGTAATCAGTAAAAGGGTGATTGAAACTTTGATTTTAAAAATTTACAAATAGATTAAGGATTCATATAAATTTGAAATAAGATTTTGGAATTCATTAAAAAATGCTTCCAGTGGGCGAATGCTTTGGTTTAGAATTTTTTAAAAATATATAATAAAACTTTTAAAATTGGACACTAAAGGGAACTAGAAGGAATTAAAGATTACAATAAAAGAAGAAAACTCAAATCTAACTTATTAATATAGAATGAAGCAAATTCTATAGTTTAACATTGGACATATTGAATTGTATTTTTGAACAATGGATTTAGTTTTAAAAGTGTCTGCTTGCATAGATAAACTATGTTTCAAAGCTACTATGGAAGAGAAACAAGCAGGGGTGGGTTTCTACTGGTTCTGTCCACCTCTGTAGAACCGGTAGCTCTGAAGAGCAGCAGACATAGAACCGGTTCTAATGTGTTTCTCTAACAATACGGCCTCTACCAATAGGAAGGCCCAGCATGATTTCTAGACATGAGGTGAAATTAAGCCCCACCCCCAAAATTTAGGCCTATTTAAACCATGCGTTTGCCCACTATTTCTCACATCATCCGTTAGAACTACATGAGGTGAAGAGAAATGGGGGGGAAGGGCGGGGGGTGGGGAGAAAACTTGCCTTTAGGAGTGTCCTGCAGGTAGCCTAGGCTAGAATACCCCGATCTACTACCAATAGAATATCAGCCGATAGAAGCTCCCCAAAGGCAGAGTCACCAGCCACTTCGATCGACCGGTAGAAGCGGCCTCAGGGCGAGCGCCCATGCACAATTCCCTCGCCACAAGGCTGTTTCTATCGGCCGATGAAAGCTCCCCAAAGGCAGAGTCCCCAGCCGCTTCGGGGCGAGGCGTGACTGCCCACGTCCCCTCGCCATTATGCAGTGTCTTTCAGCCGATGGAAGCTCCCCAAGGGCAGTCACCAGCCACTTCGATTGGCCAGTAGAAGCGGCCTCGGGGCAAGCACCCACACATACTCCCCTCACCACGAGGCCACTTCTATCAGCCGACGAAAGCTCCCTGAAGACAGAGTCCCCAGCCGCTTGGGGGCGAGGCATGGCTGCCCGCGTCCCCACACCATTAGGCAGTGTCTTTTGAGCGATGGAAGCTCCCCAAGGGCAGTCACCAGCCACTTCGATCGGCCGGTAGAAGTGGCCTTGGGGCGAATGCCCACACACACTCCCCTCGCCGCGAGGCCGCTTCTATCGGTCGACGAAAGCTCCCCGAAGGCAGAGTCCCCAGCCGCTTCAGGGCGAGGCGTGGCAACGGAATCACAAGAGATTCCAGGTGGAATTCAGGCTTTGGAGTGTTATGACGATGTCCCAGAAGAAGATGACATAACTGTTTCTGAATAAATTGTTCCTACGTATGTTTGCATAAATTGTTCCTGTGTTTGAATAAATTGTTCCTGTGTTTGAATAAATTGTTCCTGTATTTGAATAAATGGCTTGGTTTATTTATTTTTATTAAAATGGTGGATTTTTAATAAATTGGGGTGTGCTTTGTGGTTCCCCTGGGGCTGGTATTTGGCATGCAGTTGGTAAGTTACAAAAGGGTTGTTTATCATTAAGATCTGCTTTGTGATCAAAGACAACATGAAGTGAGGGCAGGGAGGGAAGAAGTAGTAGCAGCTTGTGCTTAACCGAGAGTTTCTGAACCTGAAGGTCCCTGCTCTTCCGCCACCTCTTTTTTGTTCGTGCAATTTACCTGGGTGGGGGGTTGTCCGAAGACCCTTTGAGTTTATTCATTCATTTACGTTTCCCCAAGGGGCTTTTGGGGGGGGGGTGTTTCTTCCCTGCAACGCAACCATCATCTCTCCCGGGCCCAGCAAGATGCCGTCCTCCCCACTGGAGGGAAGTGTCCTGTTAATCATTAAAGCAATCTGAAAGACCACCCTTTTGGCCCACCAGGTTGATCTTCACCCAGCTCAACCAAAAAACCCTGGAGCCCCTCCACTCTGCCCTCTCTCTGCCCCCCCAGTGCCTGCTCTGCTCAAGTCAGAGATGGGGGGCAGAACCAGTCCTTGGATTCCCAGAGTGCACCTGGGAGGGGGCTTGTCTAGGATGGAAACTAAGCAGGGTTGGAGTTGGGATGGAGTCCCCAGGAGAGGATTTCCAAGGCTGGAAAGAGAAGTTTAAAAGAGTGGGACAGGAGAAGACAAAAGCTTCTTTAGGGACCCTCCTGTGATCCAAATGGTTGCCGTGGGAAATCGGGGCATGTGGGGGGGATAGGGCTATCTGAGGGGACGAAGAAGAGCGGCTGGCTCAAGAAGCAGAAATGCAGCGGGAATCTTGGGGTCGTCTGATACTTATTCTGACAACAGCATATGTACATTGCATTGAGTTTGCAGTTGCGTTGAGTTTGCAGTTGCATTGAGTTTGCAGTCTGGAACTTGATGCATAGCCACGCCTCGCCCCGAAGCGGCTGGGGACTCTGCCTTCGGGGAGCTTTCATCAGCTGATAGAAGTGGCCTCGCGGCAAGGGGAGTGTGCATGGGCACTCACCCCAAGGCCGCTTCTACCGGCCAAATGAAGTGGCTGGTGACTGCCTTGGGGAGTTTCCATCGCCTAAAAGACACTGCCTACTGGCAAGGGGACACGGGCTTCCACGCCTCACCCTGAAGCGGCTAGGGACTCTGCCTTCGGGGAGCTTTCGTCGGCTGATAGAAGCGGCCTCGCGGCAAGGGGAGTGTGTGTGGGCTGCTTCTACTGGCCGATCGAAGTGGCTGGTGACTGCCCTTGGGGAGCTTCCATTGCCCAAAAGACTGCCTAATGGTGAGGGGACGCGGGCAGCCACGCCTTGCCCTGAAGCAGCTGGGGACTCTGCCTTCAGGGAGCTTTTGTTGGCCAATAGAAATGGCCTTGTGGAGAGGTACGTGCACATGGACCGCTCTAGGTGGGGGAGGAAATTAAGTCACTCTCAAAAAGACGGCCTAGCCGTTTTTTGGGGGGTCAAAAACAAATAAGGCCCAGCCTTATTTTGTGAGAAGCACAGTATGTCTGCTGATGTTTTTGCCCAGCCACCCACCTGGGCTCTTACCTGATCTTTATTTCCTGATTTTTCAACTTCAGCTGCCAAACGAGGCACAGCTACAGTTAAAAAAACAAGAAAAGAGGGCTGTTTCAAAGGCTGCTTCTCCACACGCAGCGTGCTAATGACGATTAACAGGTGCGTGGCTTACAGTGGGCAGGGATGCTCGTAAATCCCGAACCGGTAGTTAACCCTGTCGTATCCCACCCCTGGAAACAAGTGTTACCTGACAAAATTGAAACTGATTTGAAAATGGATTTTAAAATGAAGGTTTTAATTTACAAATATTGTACCAGTAAGTAATATAAATTTGTTTTTTTTTATCATAATTAAAGTAGATATTTTGTTCTCTGATCTTTTACTGGCATCAGGTTTGAAATGACAAGGTTTTATGGATTTGTTTATAGATAAAGAGATGACATATAGGAAGAAAATATCATTTGATGTATTTTAAGAGAAGGCAATAATTTACCAAAATTGTTTATACTTGTGATGAAGTGGGAATTCATTTTTATATCTAGGAAAAATGATAGAAAGTCAAAACTCTTGTTGAGTACCAATAAAGGAGAATATTTATAGCTCAGGGTTGAAATGAAATGATGTTTCCTTACCCAAACTAGATAACATCATCAGACTAGCACTGATGAAGTTACCTAATTTGGATAATGCAACGTCTGCAAGAAAACAACCAAGCTCATATGCACCAAGGATCCACTCTTGTGAGTATTTTAAAAAATGTATGACTGCAAATATAAAAGCTGTAATTAGAAAAATATTAAAATATAGCCATGAGTTGCTTATGGCATCTCTATATGGTTTGTTTTATAAATGAATGCAATGTTTACAAGAAAATTATTTTATATTTGGCAGAAGGTTTATGTCAGACTTTGCCCAAGAACAATGTAAAACAATCAAACCAAAGTTAAGTTTTTTTTTATTTGCATATATCATATAGACAGAATCTTGCCAGTCTAAACCTACACTAACCTAACCTAATGGATATACTCTGGGAGATTCTAGACAGTGGCTACTCTCGATCTCTTCCTCTTCCCATGATCCAGTTTTGGACTGTGCTTATATCTTGTCTGGCTCCCCCTCCTTGCAAAGTGCTCCCTCCTTCCTGAGAACCTGTTGCATTACTGTTGTCCACCACAGTGTGACAGAATTTTAATTTTAAAAAGTATGAGAGATGACAATGAGCAAATTTTGAACAGTACAATGGTAGGGATGACACCTAGATTTTTGCTCTGAAGCTGAATACTGAGAAGGATATGAGTGTATCTCTGGTGAATAGGATGAAGAATATGATGAAATGAATAAGCTGTGTTCATAAAATGTTTATATTGGTATGTAGTTGAAGAATGTTAACTAAACACAATAAGAGAAAGAGAGATATGATGAAAGTAAAGCATGCTTGAGGATAAATAAAATGTTTACTGATAGTTTCATGAACTGTAGAGAGTAAGAAAAGGATTTGTAACGCTCCTTTGGTTGTTTAAAATGCTTTTGTACAAATATATAAGGAACGCTTGTGTTAGTTGGGTACATGAATGTACACAGTGCTTTGTAGGTGGATAGTATGTTGTTAGTTGAACACCTGAATAATTTGATTGAATTATTCTTCTGAATCACTATATGCATTGGAACCCATTTTTAAAAAATGACAGATTTTTTTAAAAAATGACAGAATTAATTGAAATGACTAAATTGAATTGTTTCATTAGCAAAAAGATGATATCAATATTTATTAGTGCTAGAAACCACTCCTCAATTTTTTATATAAAAAATAAAAAATAAACTTATGATATATAGCTTAGATCATTAGACAGGATAGATTACAGAAAGAAGAGAGTCATTTAGGGAGAGAATAATTTTCATGGACTACTCTATCGTATCATAACATCTAACTTTAGCTGCAAATTACTCAGGTTTCCTTTTATGTATGTTTTTATATAAAATAAAATATTTATAAATAAATACTTTATTAAAATAAATGTTTGATATAACTTTTTATAAAATGAACATTATAATTGTTATTGAAAGTTTTAACAATAATAATAATTCATACAATCCAAAGCTGGGAACCTTTTTTTTTTTTACAGGCACAGTTTAAAAAGTCTTACTGTGACACATCGGGCAGAGGAGAGAAAATGAGCTCAGGATATTCTTTAGAGAAGTAACAAAAATGCTAGAAAATGCTGGTCACCAAAGTCATGCCACAGACAATAACAACAAAAATGAAAGCATCTGGAATGTTGTCTTGTATTTTATCATACATGTGAAAGAAAGCTAAAACACAGTGCATAGGTAGCCTATTTGTTTCACAATGGGCTATAAAAAAAGAGCAAGATTTGGGACATAACTTTAATGAAGCAATCCATCATAATCTTTCTGACACTTTGTTTTCATTCTTGTATTTTTACACAGCTCCCCAAATTACTAAGGCACCTCTGATTTATGCCTTTGATATTTCCGAAGTAAAATTTGGTGACGGCATTGCAAAATTATTTCCAGTGAACAAGGATTTTGGCATAATGATCAGTGCAGCCTCCAATTAAGTTGATGTGGTTGTACCATCAAGCCATTCTCAGACATTTTTTGCTTCTTGTAACTTTAATATGCTAGCATACTAGCAGTATTAATCTGCAAAATTTTGGGATAGATAGTGAATTAATGCCCCAGAATAAGAGAAGAATTTCTGCAACCAGTTAAACATATTTTGTTCTGTGTATATTGTAGCTCCTTTCACAAAATGGCTGCCATCAGAACTTATACTTTTACAAAACATGGTGAATGTGGCTAGTCATGCCGCAGAGAAGTAAAACATTTACCAGAATGCAAATTGGTGAAGCTCTTCAATCTCCTTCCAGTAGTTCATCTCCTTCCAGAAGCTGTTGACCAACTTTTCTTACTTTTATCTTTTTCTTTTCTTCAGTGAATGGGAATATTTCCAAACAAAACATATAGCTGCAAAATCAAAATCATTTTTTTTATTTTCCTAGTATGCCTATGAGATCTATTTACTGCCCAGAGTCATCTTGTCTACGAAACCAATACCAAAAGCTGTCATCTTGCCTAAATTATTTCAGTTTCTCAAATGTCATTTTATTTTTTAAATAAAAAGTATTTATTCTATCCATCCATATTTTTGTCTCTGTCTGTCTGTCTGTCTGTCTGTCTGTCCGTCTCTCTGTCTCTCTGTCTGTCTGTCTGTCTGTCTATCTATCTATCTATCTATCTATCTATCTATCTATCTATCTATCTATCTATCTATCTATCTACAGTATATCTCCAGTTAGTTATCATCTATCCCTCCATACTCTATACACATTTTTAAAAATATTTTGTTTTCTTCTACTTCCACCTCACATGGTGTATGGCCACCACTACTTTGACAATACTACTAGATATACTATAAAACAAGGGTCTTCAAACTGGGCAAGTTTAAGACTTGTGGACTTCAACTCCCAGAATTCCTGAGCTAACATGACTGGAGGAGGAATTCTGGGTGTTGAAGTCCATAAGTCTTAAAGCTATCAAGTTTGAAGACCCCTGCCATAAAACTATGGTCACCATGAGAGTGACACTTTCAGAGATAAAAATAGATGCCTTCAATTTTGGTCAAAATTGGGAGCGTCCTACAAAATTATGTACCTGTCAACAGTGGTGTCCCCCAAGGCAGTGTTCTAGGACCAACTCTTCATACTCTACATAAATGACCTCTGTGATCATATCAAGAGCAATTGTGTTCTCTTCGCTGATGATGTAAAGCTATTCAACACCACAGACAATACTGCTACCTTTCAAAAAGACCTTGACTATGTATCAGAATGGTCAAACAAATGGCAACTTCAAATCTCAACAAATAAATGCTCTGTCCTACATATTGGCAAAAAAATCAGAAAATAAAATACAAGCTGAATAATCAAGACCTTGATGATCCAAACTCTGTCAAGGATCTTGGAGTACTCATCTCTAATGACCTAAGTGCTAGAGCCTACTGTAACTACATAGCCAAAAAGGCATTAAGAGTTGTTAACCTAATCTTACGTAGCTTTTTCTCTGGTAATATTCCACTAATAACTAGAGCATACAAAACATTTGCCAGACCAATATTCGAATACAGCTCATCAGTCTGGAACCCACATTACGTATCTGATATTAGCACAGTTGAGAAAGTCCAGAAATATTTCACAAGAAGAGTTCTACACTCCTCTACTCGTTGCAGAATACCTTATGCCACCAGACTTGAAATTCTAGACCTAGACAACCTAGAACTATGCCACCTTCGGTTCAATCTAAGTATAGTACATAAAATTATATATTGCAATGTCCAACCTTTCAATGAATACTTCAGCTTCAACCAAAACAATACAAGAGCACACAATAGATACAAACTCAAGGTAAACCGCACCAAACTTGATTGCAGGAAATACGATTTCAGCAACAGAGTGGTCAATGTCTGGAATACTCTACCTGACTCTGTGGTTTCCTCCCCAAACCCCAAAAACTTTAACGTTAGACTGTCTACTATTGACCTCACCCCTTTCCTAAGAGGTCTGTAGGGGGCGTGCATAAGCGCACCAACGTGCCTACCGTCCCTGTCCTATTGTTTCTTTTATTTCTTTTATTTTTCTTATATGTGTCCATGTATTCATAACTATGTTTTTACTTATACCTATTATCCTGTAAGCAATTGACAAAAATAAATAAATAAATAAATAAATTTCTATCATTTGTATCATTAATTAAAAAAAACCTGAAAACCTAACAATGTAAACTTAGGCACACTTTTCTTCCTTCATTACATGCTTGCATTTCCCCCTTTTAAGATGGATACTTGTAATTCTCATGATATCATGCAGAAACATTCAAGAATTGTGTGTCCCTTAACCTGTAGATTAAAGTAGTTTGGTTTCTTTATGATTTGGAATTTTGTCTTCTATGATACCATGTTGCTCATATATCTAAGGCTTCAAACACAATAATTTACAATGAACAAATGGATACATTCAGCTGAGATGAACATTAAATGATGACATGCATATGTAGCAATTCATTGAAAGGTAAATATCCCCTTAGTTATGAATAAGAAAGTGAAAGCAGTGGGCTATATTTATATGTTGCCTGACTAAGTTTTAAGATTTTCACATGACATTATTCCACCTTCTGTGCAAAATATTCCTTGTGTTCAACAAATTAGTTTTTGCTTATTAAAATTAATCATTCTTTCCTCACCTTTGATTTTACCAAAAGAAAAAAAAAAGACCCTGGAGATCCTGTTTCATGTCAGATTAAACAAGCAGGTTCTTGCTAGCATTAAATATGCAATCAGATTTCAATCTTTCCAATTAATTGAGTTGCCATCTGTGGGAAGAAAAAAACCTTGTTTTAAAATTGTTGATGCAGGAGGTATGCCTTTCAGCGATTTCACATGCAAAGCAGGTATTTGTGTGGCTTTTACAAGGAAAGAAAAAAAAAGATTGATTATCTGCTGGAGGTCCTCACCGAAAGCAAAATCTTTTAAACCTCTTGCAACTGCTGTACAAAATGGTATTTTTAAGGAATATTTATTGTTTATTTAATGCTGCTTGAAAGCCTCATAAAGTGTTTTCTTCTGCATGGGATGGAGTAGAATGGGCTATTTCTGGCCAATTTTTGACATGTACATATTCAGACCACCAATCCACACTATTCTTTGTGGACATGGATTCCAACGAGGATGCTAATCCATCTACAGAATAATCTTGAAAAATATAGATAAGTTGAATTCTGAATGATGATCAGCCTTATTCTTCTAGGACCAGGGGTGGGATTCTACATATTTGCACCTATTCGCTAGAACCAGATGTTAACATTCTAAGCAGTTCAGAGAACCGGTTGTTAGAAGAAATTGCTGGCCTAATCCTGTAAGAAAGGCAGGAAGGAAACATTCTGGTGTTGCTTACAGAAACTGCCTCTCCGTTAACCCTTATTACATTCTTGGCAGGACTAGACTTCCTGGCTCAGGAACTTCTTTGGAATTTTTTTTTCCTCCTTTGCTGGTACTTTGCTTGTGTTGAATGACCATTCAAAGTTACAATGGCACTGAAAAAAGTGACTTATGACCATTTTCCACACTTATGACTGTTGCAGCATCCCCACAGTTATGAGAGGCCAGGCGAGGAGATGTGTGCCTCGATGTGAATGATATTGAGTTGGCCACGTCCAGCCAGACACATGACCACCAAGCCATGCCCACCAACTAAGCCATGTCCACAGAACCGGTTGTTAAAAAATTTGAATCCCACCCCTGTCTAGGACCCATCAATGTAGTTCCTCGTTGCATACAGCTCCAAGATTGTTGATATGAACATGAGCAGTATTTTCAGTATGGCTCCATTCTCAGTGGAGGGATAATGTAAAATCTCCAATCAAAGGTAGCATTTGCCAGTTCTCTGAACTACTCAAAATTTCCACTACCGGTTCTCTAGAACTGGTTCTCCAGAACTGGTCAGAACCTGCTGAATACTTAAATGTAAGGGGTGTGAATAAGTGCACCATCGTGCCTCCCGTCCCTGTCCTATTGTCCCATTTAATGGTACCTACTTTCTGTATTCTTACTCATGTTTATACTTATATCTATTATTTTGTAAACAATTGACAAATCAAATAAGTAAATGCCACCTCTGATTCTCACTATATACTTCATTTGATCACTGGGATAATGGTGTTCGGGGAAAAGCTAAAAAAGAGTAAATTGACTCAGTCAGTGGACCCAGTCAAGATGAATTAGATTTAGTCCTGAAACAGATGGGTCTAAAATAGGATTACATCGTATGGGAAATATCAAAAAGCAGTAGATTGTCCTATTTTGCATATTGGTTCCCCAAAATATAAACAAGTGGAGAGGAAAAAATGGTTGAAAAAGCAAGCCCATACTCACAGCCAAGAACTGGCAGTGTAGACCAAACACTGATTTTTAAAATTATTATTTTGCCATTTGCCACAAATGTGACTACATGGCAAAAAATGTGCCCAAATAGAGAAGTGGCTAGTTATGTAATGAAGTTTTTACACTACTCTTCTGTCTTAAAGTCTCTTCTAGAAGGTGGTGGGAATGCTGCATTCCCTCTATAGGAGGTCAACTGTAATTTCTAAATCTATGTAGTCCTTTCTTCCTAATGCAGACAACAGTTGTGCTTTTTTTCCCTACCCCTCACTGTGGTTTTATGAGTTCAAGGTTATCTCTGAAGAGTGAGAGCTTTTTTTTTTTCATATTTACCTAGGAAACTTCATGAATGCTTTTACAGATTTTCACACCCTTTATTTTCACAGAATATTAACATCCAGTAAAAGAACCATTATCAGGAGATATGACTGTGTTCCTCCTTGCTTTTTTCTGAACCAATGTTGGCTTTGTTGTTTAAAACTAGTAGTATGTACAAAATAACACTTTTTGAGCAATTTATTTTTTATTTAGGATGGTTTTTGTCATTAGCTAGAAAAGAGAGCCTTACGTGTAGCATAGTTAACATGATAGAACCAAGACAAAGCTAAGTTAGAACCTAAGGGTGCAATACTATCCGTGTTTCTTCCAGAAAATTATCTGTAAAAAGTTATATTTTACCCATACATGACCTTTTTGACTTGATCTTGAACTGTTTATACCCTTCCGGCTTAAAGTGGTGACTATCTAGATAGTTTTCCTAGATCCTAAAGGCATACCATCTTGAATTTCTTGCATTGTACTCAAGTGAATTTATCAGAGTATTTGCCAATATGGATGTATTAGATAAATGGCTGCTGAAGCCATAAACAAGTGTGGTACCAGGAACAAAATATCAGGGTTCTGATGATGCAATCTGCATTTCAAGGAATGATACACAGGCTTTGCCTTGTGTAATCTGAAATTCAAATCTGGAAAAAGCCATTCTGAAAAAAAAATTGGAAAATTTCTTAACTGCCTTAAAGTTAAAATGTCTTTGCTCCATCTGCCAGGAACATAGTGATTTTGGACTATTTCCATATGATTCATTTAAGCCAAGAAGCTTGTGCTTGGTTTTCTATCAAAGTTAGTTTCTTGCTCTGAGTGTCCTTAAAGATCTTCAGTACTTAAAAAAGAAGAAGATAAGTTGTAAATGGACAATCAATACAATTCTGTTCACAAGGGAGAAGCAAGAGTGTCTTCTCAGCTGTGACCTTGAAGTCTGTTTAGATGTCATCAGGTACATCATTCTGCTAAAAATCTTTCCCACATAGTTATCTGGATTGAATTTAATATTCTTCCCCTCATAACAAAATGGAGAAAAGTTAATTAATTCTTAACTTTCTTCCTGAATCAATTTCATGAATATCCTATTGACTATGAAACATTAATTATCACCTTTAAAAAAATAACATTGGAAAAGCTGTAAATACATTTTTGTTATGTGAATATATATTTAAACCTTTCCTCACAATTAATCACTTTGCTTTTTGCACCTTGCAATAATAGACAAGGGAAAAAAACTTATTTTATAACTCTAAGACTATTATCTACATAGAAAACTGCAATTAATTAGATTAACTGAATGTCAATAACAAAAGTTTTCTTCAATATATTTAAAAACACAAAAGACAGAGTTGTCAAGAGTTAGGCAGCACACAAATTTAATAATAAAAATATTTTATATAAACTTCCTGATATAAAGCCATATATATATATCTTGCCACAATCCAAACCAATTCCTAATGCTTTACATGATGTAAATAAGTATAAAACATTAATTGCAAATATTAAAATAAAAAATAAAACAATTAAAAACAAAAAATGCCCACAAAAACCAAAATAAGCCAAAATAATAGGAAACTAAACTTTAAAATGGTCAAGACTGGTATTTCTGCTGTAATAGTTGCATTGCTATAATATGCAAAAAGAAAAGGAGAAAACCAAACAAAAAGTCCTGCAACAAAATGCTCAAAATGCTCAAAAGAAATCTTGAACTTGAGGTTTTTTGTGGAATCAAAATGATTTATGCCGAAATCCATTATAAGTGCAATTAGATAATTATTTGAGAGTTCAGCACAGTTTTGATTCTTCTTTTAGTCAGAATATTTTCCCAACATGAAAAGCTACAAAACATATTTGGGAGATTTGGGACAGAGGTTTAAGCTTGATCCTTGCATGCATTTTTTTTTTAAAAAAAATGATAATTTGGGATATTAACAATCTAAACTTCACAACCTTTTAAGGATTTGAACAGAAAAGGATATTAATACTTTGGAACAGTTTATTGTTAAAGATTTCTTTAAAACATTTGATGTATTGCAAGAGGAATTTGAATGGCCTAAAAATGCTAAATTAAATTGAAACATTTCTGGATGGACTAATCCATGTGAAACTCCCAGTTTACATTTTTATTAGAAAATGGTTTAGATGGATGAACCCACAGTTTATTTCTACAGAAAGCTGAAGAGCGTTATTAAAACAAGTATTTGTAGTTTGCAAAAAAAAAAAAAAAAAAGGAATAAAAAGTGGATGTCCTATTGAGAGAAACCAACCACTGAAGTTTAAAGACAGTTAAATATATTTCCTGTGATTTTAAAATATGATTAATTCAACAGAAAGATTCCTAATCCTAACAGAAAGATTCTTTTTTAAAGTTTTTGAATCTCAGTAGATCTTTAAGAAGAGATACATGTCAAACTTCTCGTGTTATACAGGTAAATTGGGGGTTCTGACACAGATGATTTGGGCTCATTCTATAGTTGCCCCATTTTAATTGACTATTCATATTATGGTTCCTGTGGACTTGGGAAAAACAACAAGCCTTCCATGTGGGAAAGGTTCAATTTAATGATTTAAAAATGAATAAATTTTAATGCTTTATTTTGGCCAATGTTTTGCTGCTAAAGAAATACCATTCAGAACTTACTAGGGTTCAGGGGACATACTATAAGAAATATACTATTCTGTTCATAATACGCAGCTTGAGAGTTGATGCTTTAATGCCTCTAAGTGAAGTATGTTCAGAACAGGTTATCCATGGCTTTAACCTTGCAGTGACCCTAGCCAGTGAGTTTTAAATATCCCGATCAGTGTGGTCGTCAAAGAAGTAACCCTAGCTTCCTCTTCACCAGGATCATCCTCCTGCCAGGATCAGTGATCATCAGATGACCTAGGTCATCACATTCTCCAAAATAAAAGCTATTGCTGTCCCGGTAAAGATCATCTGTCTTTTTCTTTTGTACTTTTTTGTGTACTAGGGATTTCACTGGTAATAAAATTTGCACAATGATTAAAAGCACCAATTGTGTCTTCTGCTGTACTTGGCCTGAGCACATTGTCATGCATTAGTAATATGTGCATTCCATAAAGCTCTCCTCTGCTTTCAGCTGACTTTCTTTACACCACAGCTCATGTTCTTTTGGAATATGGCAAAGCTTAATGGAGGTATTGTGAAATGCTTTTCATTGAGGTTCCCTTTTAATTATGGATGTCCTGCACGAGAAGTTCTTCTTTAGCATATGTTTCTTCACTCAAAGAACACCACTTGAAGTCTGCAATCAAAGGTAACTTAGGAAAAGTGTGGAATTTAACTGTGTACAGATAAATTCCATTTTGATGTGTACCCAGGGTGGACCATTATACTGCCTCAGATTTTTATTAATAACCTGGCAGAATGCCAGCCATCATAACTTCTGGAATAAATGTGAAAAGATGACTGGCATTCAGAAAAGTCCCACAAACTCTCCTATGTCAGGAAGAAAAGGCAGGTTTGGATATAACCAAATAAATAATATTTATTTAGCATTAGGACATGAAAGCCAGGAGAATACAATGTTATTATAGAGTAGTAGTTTGGCTGCCTAATATTGCTAGTTTTTTTTACTTCATGCTCATGAGCTATCCAGGTTGTACACTAGGAGCAAACTAGCTCTGCATATAAAGGAGCTAACAGCATTCTGTGGGAGTGTTAGCATCTTCTGGGATTTTTTTTCTCTGTGAGTATTCACCTTGTATTCAGGCCAGTCTGGTGCCGATTGATTTCTTGCTTCCATTAGTCACGCGGAAGCAATACCTATTTATCTACTTGCATTTGCCTGTTTTAAAATTGCTAGGTTGGCAGAAACTGAGGTAAGTGACAGGACTTCACTCCATCATGTGAAACTGCTGGAATCCAGAAAGCCAACCTTCTTCAGCCAACCAATCCAGCATCTTTAAGCCACTGAGCCACCACATCTCTTGTAACCACAATAGCTAGGCTTTATTTTTCTGTGTAGAAGGAAATTTTATGTATTTATTTAAGAAATGCATATGGCCAACTGAGTCAAACCAAACATAAATGAATCAACAGTTCCATTAAAAATAAAAAGGCCCTTAATAAGCAATCAGTGACAACAATATAATTAGTTAGGAGAAAGCAAATGTGAAGTAGCCTTTTGCATAGACAACAGAATATTTATTTCCATGTGAAAATCAGGGCACTCAGATTTTAGGCTCCTGTGATTTATTTAATCATTTCTAAAATCAAGACGTCTATCTGTCAGAGTCAGGAGCAAGCTAATAACTGTCAGGGGAGAGTAGGAACATAAAATCTACACCTGTGTGACCATAGATAAGTAATTTTAACATAAAAATCTATACCAAAACCAGTTAACAGAGGTACACAAAGATCACTACTCACAATCAATGAACAGCTTTTTTTTTTTCTGTTTATATATGAGGTATACTATGCTTGCAAATCTTGTAAAGCTCTACCAGTGCCTTCTAATCTATCAGGCCACTAATGGTTTAACAACTGGCAGAGGGCCATTTCCCCCCACCCACGCCCCGCAACCTTTGGAAAAACAATTCAGAATGGGTACATGGAGGGTGTACATAATTCTTTTTCTTCCTTGCAGCTTTTCTGATTTTAGCATATACACTCATGCTGTCTTACAAACACTATTACATATTCCCAATAATAAAGTGGTAGAACTAGTTATGTTTGACTCTTCCCAACCCATCTATATAGGGCCTAAGATCAAAACAAAATAGATTGGAATGTAAATCAGTGGTCCCCAATATTTTTTTGCATCAGGGAGCGGTTTCATGGAAAACAATTTTTCCATGGACCAGGCAGGGGAGGAGATGGTTTCCGTTTTGCTTACTTGCCCTTGGTTCACCTCCATCTTTGTGGCCCAGTTCCTAACAGGCCAATTTTAGGGGGATACTTACATTATAGAGTAGAGAATGCAGAGAGAACAGATTAAAATAATAGAGAAAAGATATCAAGCTTCTGTTTTTTGCTTCTGCTCTTAATTCTGATCATGCATGATTTCTTTAGCACATTCCTAGACACCATTTCAGATAAAGTCCTTTCTTTTTTACATAATACACTTCTAATGATGCCATTTGGTTACCTTAATAGATATGGCTGGGGTGGATAAGTTTCCCCATGACTTAGTAGATTATAAGCAAGATAGAATCCTGGCTTTAATTAATTTACCATTGTTTATTCAGAAGTAACACCTACTTCTGCAGAATATACTCCCAAGTATGCTTTTGGGCCTGGAGACCAGTTAATTAAAATTATTTCAGCAACTGACAAAATGAGCATTTGTTCAAAAATATTATTATGCCTGTTTTAGCTAAAATTATCAAGCATCACTTTATTATTTTTATAGGTCACTGCTAAATTCTAATTCAGTGGCATTAACAACCACTGAGTTTTTTGTCTGGTTTCTTTTAAGAATTCATCTTCAGGGCTCACTGGATTCTAGTACACTATTTGCTACTAGTTTATGTCTAATTGATTTGATTGATTACTAATTTGTATCCATTGTTATCAGTTTTCCCTGTGGCCTAATGAATTTTCTGCACGGTTTAGAACTGGATCTTCCAGGAAAAAGTGATACTGGTGATGAAAAGCTAATTTTATTGGATAACAAAAGTAATTATAAACTGCTATTACAAATTTCAAGAGAATATTAGAAGTATCAAATTAGACAATAACTTATAGAACAATTCTTCCAGACTTATGGTTCTATGAACTTCTATAACAAAGATTTGATTTAGCCCAACTGCTGAAATAGACGTTGCTGAGAAGGTGATGGGAGATTTGGATAAAGTAATAATAATGATAAAATATTCCAATATGTACAAATAGAAAAAAAATAAGGATAAAGAAAACATTATATTAGAGAGAGATAATTTACAAAGGATGAAACTCTACAGAATGTTTGTATAAAGAAAAAGATGCTGGGACCAATGTTAGTAAAAATATAAACAGATACCAACACTGATTTTCTGTGTATATGTATTTCAATATCCAGAAAAAAATGGAAGAGGGATGAAGTAAAAGTAAACGAACTGATGAAATGCCAAAATTATACCGTATATCTTCTAAAGCAAAATAAAATCTGCCTGACCAAATGAAATGGTAATCAGATGATAGACAGACAGACAGACAGACAGACAGACAGACAGACAGATAGACAGACAGATGATAGATAGACAGACAGACATAGATAAAGACTCAAATCAACTCAAGTTATTAATAAAATCAACATATGTTCAAACAGAATATATAAAACCTTCTCAGATGAGGTTAAGATATAAAACACTCTCAATTATTTGCTTCTAGACAGTCCAAATGTAGTTCCGGAGCATTGCATTTGAAGTGGTATGTTTATTATAGTACCAGTTGCATTATTATTTGTTGTTGTTATTTTTTGAAAACAAATACATTGTTATACGTTTTCTTTCTCCCAACTAGTTAATTAAAATGTTGTGAAACAAATCTACAGCCAGGATAGATATAAAACATAAGTTAAATAAAAACTGAACGATTCATTCAGCAAGAAAATGAATATATAAAATTTCCCACCCAAGGCTGGAAGTAGCTGCATTGTGGTAAGATCGTAATGAGGAATAATTGCCCATCATGTAGCTTTTGTGATATTATGTAGCTATCCATGAATTTCCCTACCTGCAAAACTATGCCTAATGTTTTCTGTTAATCCCAAGTATGAATGTGATGACTCCAGAGTTATTTCAAAACTTCCTCCTTCCTTCCTTCCTTCCTTCCTTCCTTCCTTCCTTCCTTCCTTCCTTCCTTCCTTCCTTCCTTCCTTCCTTTCCTAGTTTTTCATTTTGGAAAAATGTGACGATTAGCTCTAAGCATATATGTGTACCACCTCTATGCCATCTGATTTTTGTTCATCTATACTAAAAAGTCCTAAGATGGATAAGCTTCCAGCCATTTTAATATATAAGGTACTTGATGGCCAAACTGAGAATCAACTTGTTTCTGCCTTTCATGGTACATCCCAGATTCAGACTTGATCTTGAAGCTGTTTGCTATCCAGGAGAAAATTTTGAAAAAGGGGCATTATGAGCCCCATGTATTAAACATCAACATATGTCAACTTAAACCACTCATTGTGTGAGCACCTTGAGTATTAAATTTGTTCAGGCAAAGAGGTCTCAACATAGTTCAGTCAGGCCACAATGCCATTTTAACTACTGTTTTTGCTAGTTTTCCTAATCCTATTTGATACTTTCAACCACACTTTAAAGATTTGTCTGTAGAAGTTTCCAGCCTTCCATCTGGGTAACTTGCTGAAAATGGAACCTGACAGTCAAGTGGAATATGTCTTGTTTTCCTTACATAAAGGGATCAATAGCAGTTTACACCTAATCTTTATTTCAGCTTTCAAACTTTTAATGCATCATTTGCTCCATTTTGACATGTAGGGAAGGCCAAGAGGGTGAGTAGGAGTGGAGAGAAGTGCAACAGAACAACAATATCATTTTTACCTTGTTATAATAGGCTGCAAACTCCACCCCACCCCTTTTAATGCTGTGAAGGAAGAAAAAAAGATGTTAGACTCCCTGGGAAAACATTTTATTTTACTTCTCAGTAGACTAGGCAAAGAAAATGACTTTTCAGTCAATAGAAAGCTAGTCAATCAGGGGAAATGGAAATAAATTCTGTAAAGGAAATTGAAGGGCCTTTTGCACTCTACACACAAGGGTGAAGAAAACACTTTCCCTAGACTATGCATGACCAACTGCCACGCTAGTTGGCTCCCCACTATGTACCCCAATATAAGTCAGCAGGTGCTACCATAGGGAAAAAAAGAGACAAAGGGCAATGGATCTCATAGAATTAACCAGGCTTGTCACCATTAAAGACACTCTGTCTTTGTCTCTCTTTCACCAATGCCACCAGGATTGCTATCCAAAGGCCATCTGACATTTGAACTCTGAAAGGATATTATGATCTGGGAATTGTTTTTTAAAAATAAAAGGCTTGTAGTTATTCTCCTAATCCATCCTACATTGATTCTTTCTCTCCTTCTCCCTTTCTTTTTTTCTTTTAAATTATCTTATTTACCAAACTTTAAATATTACTTACGCCTCATATTCCAGTGCAGGATGTTCGAAATATATAAAATACATTCAACAGCATTCTGCAGCACACCAACATATTTTCTGTTCTTCAAAAAATACTTATCCATTTCTACATAAACTAGTGTGAGACTGGAAGAAATTCTAGAATTTTCTGGAACATGCTGGACGATGATTTTAGCAGTTGCAGTAACAATTGTGATTCTACCAAAGATGTATTAAGTAAACTAAATTTGTTTATGAAAGATACTTAATGTCACATACTAATTGCAGACACTAGGGGCTCCAAAATTATATCATTGATGGTTTTTACAGAAATCTATGTATTACTGAATATTGAATACAGTTGCAAACATAATGGATGTTATCATAGTAATACAGTATCTTATTGGCATGTAGAAGCTTGAAGATTTGCATATTGATGCTTTGTGAAACATCATTCCCCCGCCCTCCAGATAAGACTGGCCCCATCCTTAATAACCTTCCAGAAGTCTCTCAAAACATGGCTGTGTCAGCAGACAATCTCAAGGAAATATTGATCTAATGAGAAGGAGGAGGAGAAGCAGGAGGAAGGAGAAGGAGGAGGAGGAAGGAGGAGGAGGAGAAGGAAGGAGGAGGTGGTGGAAGGAGGAGGAGGAGAGGGATGAAGGAGGAGGAGGATAGACAATAGATAGATAGATAGATAGATAGATAGATAGATAGATAGATAGATAGATAGATAGATAGATAGGTACCCTGTTTCCCCAAAAATACGACCTACCCTGAAAGTAAATCCTAGCTTGATTTTTACAAGTGAGCCCAATATAACCGCCCAAAATAAGCCCTAATTAAGATCCCACCCACTCCAGAGTGCATGGGTAAAAATTAAGCTAGGGTGGGGATGGGGGTTGGAGCTGCCCTACTACTTACATTTGGACAGTTGTAGCCAGGCCTCGCACACCCCAACACCTATCTTGCTGGCCCATTTCTTCTGCAGTAGCAAGGCTGGCAAGGCCTCTGTAGCTGATAACAAAGCTTTGAATTGATCCAGAGCTCTGTTAACAACTGCAAAGGTCTTCAGGAAAGCCTTGCTGGCCACAGAAGAAGAAGTTCCTGAAGGCCTCT
The DNA here is from genome assembly GCF_049901735.1 of Notechis scutatus. Lineage (NCBI taxonomy): Eukaryota > Metazoa > Chordata > Lepidosauria > Squamata > Elapidae > Notechis > Notechis scutatus. The sequence continues at coordinate 122,354,328 of NC_142011.1, forward strand.
GACAGTGAAAATGAGGCCAGGGGAGACGCGCACAAGTGAGGTTAGTCCATGGATGACTTCCCTCAAAAATAAGACCTGGTGCCTTTTTTTGGTGGGAAAAAATATAAGACAGGGTCTTATTTTGGGGGAAACACAATAGATGATAGATAGGTAGATAGATGGATGGATGGATGGATGGATGGATGGATGGATGGATGGATAGATAGATAGGTAGGTAGGTAGGTAGGTAGGTAGGTAGGTAGGTAGGTAGATAGATAGATAGATAGATAGATAGATAGATAGATAGATAGATAGATAGATAGATAGATAGATAGATAGATAGATAGATAGATAGATAGATACTGTAGAAAAATAGGCGGGCGGGCAGGCAGGCAGACAGATATTAGTTAAAGGATTAGATGAAAGGAAAGACCCCTTGGCTGAGTTAAATGATCAGACTCAGTATAAAACAGTGTACTGTTCTGTTTCTGCTAAACTCTAAAGGGCAAAGAGAATTGCATCTCTTGATCAATAGACAGATTTTGTTCTGTTTGTGCCTTCAACTGAGTTTTGATTCTTGTCAACCACATGGATAAATCCCTAAAGTCTTCTTGACAACATTTTTTGGAAATGAATTTTGATTACCTTCTTTCTGGGATTGAGAGAAAATGACTGGCCCAAGGTTACCCAGGTGGTTTTGTAATTAAGTCATGATCTCCCAGTTTAAACTAGTGCCTTCAACCACAATCAATTTATTTTAATTTTTATAATTATATCACATGACCTAAAATGGACACCTAACATCAAAACCGTCATCAAAAAAGCACAACAAAGAATGTTCTTTCTGCACCAACTCAGAAAGCTCAAACTGATGAAGGAGCTGCTGATACAGTTCTACAGAGGAATTATTGAGTCTATCATCTGCACCTCTATAACTGTCTGGTTTGGTTCTGCAACCCAACAGGACAGACACAGACTTCAGAGGATAATTAGGGCTACAGAAAAAATAATTACTACCAACCTGCCTTCAATCAAGGACCTGTATGTTGCACAAGTCAAAAAGAGGGCTATAAATATATTTATGAATAAATATGAAAATACAGTATTTACAGACCCCTTACATTCCAGAGATAAACTGTTGCAACTCCTTCCCTCAAAACGATGCTATAGAGCACTGCACACCAGACATGGTCTCCCAGTTCTTAAGTCATCACTTTAATCACTAGACCAAACTGATTCTCAACATTATTACCTGCTACAAAACTATACACAATCTCTCTCAACGACTTTAAATGATTAATTGAGGAAAGACCTTTTCAGCCCTGGTAGTTGGTTCTTTTATTTATTCTGCTTATTTATTTGTTTAAGCATTGTATGTTTTAATTATTATATTATTTGCTACATTAGCCACATTTTGTATTCTTAACTGCCTTATAAGTTACCTTGAACATCCTCACTAGACAAAAAGTAGAACAGAAGTATAAATGAATTATACATACATTAACAAAATACACATTTAGTATTATGAATTATTCATTGAAAGATGGTTTATTAATACATCTGGCTTCAGTAGAAACTGTTTTTAGGGTGTTTGAAATTCAAAGGGTAGTTTACTTCATATAAGCTGAAGCAAAATTATGAACTAAAACAAATATCTATTTTCATACAGCACAGTGCCCACCATCTGAGACAGATCATTCTTGCCTCAATGTTTCAAGAGATGAGCTATACAAAATTAAGCCTTGAGATAAAGCATGCCACCTCCATTACAGGAGACAAAGAGGGGAAATATGGCTGTATTCCATGAGTGCTAGTTTGGTGTAGTGATTAAAACCACCAGTCTAGAATCTGGGAGACTATGAGTGTCAGCTGGTGCTCCATTCAAAATCCAAGAAAAAAATACTTAGACTTCTTTAATCAAAGATATCTTTTACTGGAAATCAAGTGGTAGCAACAAAAGAATTCTGAATCTGAGAAAATGGGCGCGTAGATCACATATACAAAGTAATGGCAACGTTCCCACCGCCAATAGTTCAATTGGCTCATCCAATTAAAAGTTGTGTACATCATCAAGTGGGCATCTCCAGGTGGTGATGAGACCTCTGTCCGTTGACCTTGACATATTTTGATAAAGAGTTGCAGCTGCACATAGCATAGGATAGAAACCTAAGCAAGAATCTACCCCTCCCCCAGCTTATACAGTTCTGTTTTGTAACACCTCCAGCTCACTTCCCATAACCATTCCCCCCTCCTCCCCCCATTACTTATGACAGCCGAAAGATGCAAAGCAAAGGGAGAAAATCTTGAAGGCTAACATTCGGCCTCCTACAAAAGAGACGTTAGTCCTAAAAAAGATAAAAATAGAAGGAAATAGAAAATATACATGTAACACCATCAAACTAATTTTTAGGGTTTATCAGGATATTTAGTACGAAATGCCTTGATGAGTGTAGGAGCTCTAACATCCTTCTCATTCACCCATTCAGCCTGAGAAGGAGGAAAATGTTTCCAAACAATCAAATATTGGAGTCAACCCCTTCGTTTTCGAGAATCCAAAATTTCTTTAACTTCAAAATGTTGTTCACCTTCATTTACCAATGGTACAGGGGGATCAACCTGAGTTGGTCTCAAGTAGGAGGTATGTTCAGGTTTTAATAAACTAACATGGAAAACAGGGTGGATCCGTTGAAGAGTTTTAGGTAATTTCAGTTGGACTGCCACAGGGTTCACAATTCGTTCAATTGAAAAAGGTCCAACATACTTAGGTCCAAGCTTTTTTGACTTTTGTGTGGTCTGCAAATATCTGGTGGATAAAAAGACCTTGTCACCCACTTGATATGGTTTTTGTGGAGTTCTCTTTTTATCTGCAATTTTTTTATGAGCTTGATGAGCATCATCTAATGCTTTATGGGTAACTGGCCAGGTAAGCTGAAGTTATCCATTCATCTAATGACTGAATGTTAGGTTTCTCCTGTGAAAGCTCGGGTATGGGTACAAAGTCTTGTCCTGAAGCCACTTTAAATGGAGTAAACCCAGTACTACTATGTACCAAATTATTATATGCCACCTCAGCGAATGGCAATAGGTCAGCCCAATTATCTTGCTGATAATTTATATAACATCGAAGATATTGTTCCAAAACCGAGTTAGTTCTCTCACAAGCCCCATTGGTTTGTGGGTGGTGGGTGGAGCTTAAGCTCTGGGCAGAGCTCAATAACTTCAGGAACTCCTTCCAAAAGTTTGAAGTAAACTGGACACCCCTGTCTGAGATTATACATTCAGGAACCCCATGTAACCTGTAGATATGTAAAATAAACAGTTTAGCCAATGTTTTTGCAGATGGGATTTTCAGACAAGGTATGAAATGTACCTGTTTGGAAAACAAATCGGTTACTACCCAAATAACTGTATTCCCCCCATTTTCAGGTAATTCCACTATAAAATCCATAGAAATTTCCTTCCATGGAGCTGTTGATCTAGCCACATTTTGTAGTAAGCCTGCTGGTTTACCAGGAGGCTGTTTGGCTGAGGCACAGATAGGACAGCTAGCCACATAAGTCTCAATGTCCTTTTTCAAGGTAGGCCACCAAAATTGCCTTTTAACCAAGTGTAAGGTTTTCACGAATCCAAAATGTCCAGCGGCTTTAGAGTCATGAGCTTGCTGTAATATTTGGTTTCTCAGCTTCGCTGGCACATATAATTTGGCCCCCACCCATGCCAATCCATCTCTAACCATACAGTTATTTGAGTGAGCAAGGAACCAATCATCAAGTTTTAGAGCGTCTCTTAATTGTGCAGTCAAATCATTTGATAAATCAACCTCCTTCTTTTTCTGGGCTCTGGTAACCACTGGAGCTGCCAACTGTTTGGTTGGGACAATAGGCCATACCACTTCTTGGTGAGCACTATTATATTGAGGTAATGTGGAGATTCAGAATAATGTCAGCTGGTGCTCCATTCAAAATCCAAGAAAGAAATACTTAGACTCCTTTAATCAGAGAAAAGATATCTTTTACTGGAAATCAAGTGGAAGCAACAAAATAATTCTGAATCTGAGAAAATGGGTGCGTAAATCACATATACAAAGTAATGGCAACGTTCCTACCCCCAATAGTTCAATTGGCTCATCCAATTAAAAGTTGTCTATATCATCATGTGGGCATCTCCAGGTGGTGATGAGACCTCTGTCTGTTGACCTTGACATATTTTGATAAAGAGTTGCAGCTGTGCATAGCATAGGATAGAAACCTAAGCAAGAATCTACTGCCCCCGGCTTATACAGTTCTGTTTTGTAACACCTCCAGCTCACTTCCCATAACCATTCCCCCCTCCTCCCCCCATTACTTATGACAGCCGAAAGATGCAAAGCAAAGGGAGAAAATCTTGAAGGCTGACAATGAGTTCTAGTCCCACTTTACGTTCAAAGTCAAATGGGTGACCATGAATGAGTCACTTTCTCAGCTCTAGGAAGAAGGCAAGGACAAGCCACTTCCAAAAATGTTGTCAAGAAGACTTTAGGAACTTGTTCAGGCAGTTGTCAGGAATCATGATTGATTCAAAGGCAAAACATAAAAACCCATTTCATACAGATGTGTTGATTTTATATCAGCCACAAATGTTGTCGGCCTAAATTTAAACACTAAACATGCAAAAGGATTGGGGAAGTGACAATGGAATGGAGAGTAAACAGGGGATAGGAAATTATTAATATAGTGCTGAACAGCATAGAGCAGAATTGAGTCAATCATATTAAAAAGAAGTCTATGGCTTTTTTTTTTGGAAAGGCTATAAAATTATTAGCCAATTATATTCTGAGATTTTCTGTACTAGAGCAAGCCTAGGGTATTATGCCTTTTGTCTAAGAGCAAGGCAAGGGGAACTCCATAGTTCTATCTTAAAAGGGAAAAAATCTTTGGCCAGCTCTATGTTTTTTATATCTTCTGTAATTTAATCAGATCCTTAACTGAGGCATTCACTTTAGATGAAATTCATTGGCAAATGATTTAAAATTCCATACTTAATCTGCAGTGCATATGTAGTTCTGTTAAATTCTATCGAAGTAATAGTTCCAATTGACAGGACTAGAATTTGTTACATTGACCAGATAACAAACCAGCTCTGTTAAATTGCAGGATAAGATGTTAATATAGAGAACAAAATATATTCACATACACACACACACACACACACACACACACACACACAACTTACTGACTGACTGACTGACTGACTGCTCTGTTCATGACTCTGGAAAAATCACACAGATCTATACACAAATTTATCACATTGCATTATATTAGCATGGTCTTTTAAATCATATACTATATCTGAGGAATTTTTATACTCAATTACCAATAAAATCAGTGAGTATAGGCATAGATTAAAGTATATGACTTACTTGCTTTTCTTTTCAATATATTTTCTAGCATTTTTACACCAAAACAGTTCAAAGGGAAATTCACAATAATAACTATACACATAAATACACATATTTAGAAAATACAATCACAGGTTTTGAGAGTTTCATGTTTTCTTTTCCTTTCTTGCAATTCTAATTAAATAAATCTAGAACTTTTTTTAAAAAAACTATGGTCAGAGCCAGGGGTGGGATTCAAATTTCTGGTTCTGTGGGTGTGGCTTAGGTGGTGGGTGTGGCTTGGTGGTCATGTTATTGGCTGGGCGTGGCCAACTCAATATCACTCACATTGAGGCATGCATCTCCTCACTTGGTCTCTCATGACTGTGGGGATGCTGCAACAGTCATAAGTGTGAAAAATGGTCATAAGTCACTTTTTTCAGTGCCATTGTAACTTTGAATGGTCACAAGCAAAGTACCAGCAAAGGAGGAAAAAAAACTCCAGAGAAGTTCCTGAGCCAGAAAGTCTAGTCCTGCCAAAATGTAATAAGGGTTAATGCAGAGGCAGTTTCTGTAAGCAACACCAGAATGTTTCCTTCCTGCCTTCCTTACAGGATTAAGCCATTAATTTCTTCTAACAACCGGTTCTCCGAACTGCTTAGAATAGGGGTGGGCAACCTACGGCCCGCGGGCCACATCCGGCCCGTTGGTCATTTTAATACGGCCCGCCTCTGAAAAAAAAAAATGCTACTCTGAAAAAAAAAATTCTGCTCTGGAAAAAAAAATCCCCCTCTGAAAAAAAAATCGGGCCGGCCAAAAGAGACCCCGTGCCGTGCACCAAAAAATCGCACACACAACATGGAGCTGGGCAGCTGCTTCCCTGGTGGCGGGGCCGAGGTCACCGCCCGGGGAACGCCCACTGCTTTACCTCGCCAGGGCCGGGCGGTGGCGTGTTGCCCTGTGCCACGTGGCCCCCCGCCTGGCAGCTTCTCGGCTGGTCTCCTCCTCCTCGGCCATACAGAACAAACAGGCAGAGAAGGAGGAGACCAGCCAGCTGGTTGGGGAAGCTTTCTGCGCCGAAAGAGGCAGCTACTAATCTCGGCTTTGCTCCGCTTCTCCAATGGTCCGGCACCACCCTGTTCTATGTGCTGGCTGCTCGGACTTGCTGGGCCTGACACATAGAACAGGGCGGTGCGGATGTTGGAGAAGCAGAGCGGAGCCAGAGATCATAGTCGCCTCTTTCGCAGCACAAAAGCCTCCCCAACTGGCCAGCTGCTCTCCTCCTTCTCTGCCTGTTTGTTTTGTATGGCCGAGGAGGAGGAGACCAGCCGGCTGGTTGGGGAAGCTTTCTGCGCCGAAAGAGGCAGCTACTAATCTCCGGCTTTGCTCCGCTTCTCCAATGGTCCGGCACCACCCTGTTCTATGCGCCGGCTGCTCGGACTTGCTGGGCCTGACACATAGAACAGAGCATGCTGCAGGCATCTTGCAACAAGCCCCAGGACATGTGGTCACCTGCTGGCCGGCCGGGCCAGGCCGGGCTGGAAGAGGCACGTTCTCCAGGAGAAGGAAGAAAGCGGGTGCCGGGCAGGTGGGCGGATGTTCCGGGACCACTTAAAGGTCGACTTTAAGAGTGCCCCCATGGAAGAAGCCGAGCAAACGTAGTGGTGGCAGGAGTGACGGGGCATGTGTGTCCCTCCACAAGGAGTATGAAGGGAGGCAGACACCGCACCTCTCAGGAAAAAGTAGGTGCCAAAGCCCTGACTGTCACCTGGGAGGGGACCGTGGAGGGACCCATCACATGCCCTTGTTGCCCCCGCCGCCTCTACTTTTGTTCTCGTTCTTGGCTTCTTCCATCGGGCGCTCTTAAAGTCAATCTTTAAGAGCTGGAAGACGTTTTGTTAGATCGCCACCAACTCATCGTTGGGAGAGGTGTAGCCCCTGAATACACGAGAAGTCTTGGGCAAAGTTCTCTGACTTTTAAAATGCATCCGTGCAGTGTTTGCCTCCCTTCATGCTCCTTGTACATGCCGGGAGCACCTAACTGGAGCAAAGAGAGCGAAGTTGACTGCTATGAAATGAGCACCTTGGCTTCCCCTCTTGCTCCTCACAGTTGCCCTGAGCTGGTGCGGTTCTTTACTTGGGCAGCCAGACGCCCGCAGCAGCGCCCGCAGCAGCAACAGGCAGTTCTGCCGGGCTCCGCCCAGGTGTCTGGCTGGGGCTGTCAGGAGTTGCTACCGCCCGGCGCAGCTCGGCGCTCCAGTCCCACGTTGCCTTGGGAAGGGAAAGGCAAAACCAGGAGCCACTGAGCCTGAGCCTCCGGTGCCGCTGCTGCCATTGCAAAGCACCGCCACGGCTCTTCCTTTTTGCCTTTCCCTTCCCGAGGCAACGCAGGACTGGAGCCGCGCGGAGCTGCACCGGCGGTAGCAACTCCTGACTCAGGGGCCTCTGAGGGGAGGGGAAGGAGGAGAAGAAGGGGGGAAAGGGTGAGGGGCGATTCCCAAAAATCTTGTGCTGACCCGGCCCGTCTGTCAAATTTTAAAAGTCAATGTGGCCCCCAAGCCAAAAAGTTTGCCCACCCCTGGCTTAGAATGTTAACAACCAGTTCTAGCGAATAGGTGTGAACTGGTAGAATCCCACCCTGGTCAGAGCTGATTGAGTAAAAAGATCAACTTTAACCTTGCCTGCTAGGGATTATGGGAATTGAAGTCTAACATAGCCAAAAGGCATTGATTTAAAGCAGTATGAACTAAAGCATCTGATTCAAATGACAACGAGTAAAACAGCAATAGACTTTTCTATTTCTACATTCAAATAATTCCTTTTTAAGGTTTCTTTGGTAAGATTCTAGTATTTGCTAAAGTTCTTTTCTTAAATGCACCAACCAAACTCATTATTGTTTGATGGCTAGAAGTATTTCTAAAGCAAAATAAGTCTGAATTTAAATCCTAGTTCCCAACTCCATATGTAGGCCCCATTGTTTACATAGGTTTATTTTAAACATTATTTCAAAAAGTCTTGGATATTTCATAAAGTCAACCACACAAGAAAGGAAAACAAACCCAATAAGAGATTGAAATGAAATGAAATGGGTGGTTTGGTGGTTTTTAAAAAGGTTTTATGCACTCAGAGTCCAAACAAATCACAAATGCACTAATAACTTTTTCCTAATGTTCATTTTGTACACATAAACAATTTTTAAGAGATATGCAATTGGCACCAGACAGCCATCCGTTATTTTGAGATATGTACTAAGACAGGCCTGTGCAACTTTTGACCACCAAGTAGAAAACAATATACCATTTAAGTACAGCAGCCCACCAAGGACTTGATAAACTTGTTGCAATCTGTCGAGTATTGCAAGAACACAAAGTCACTCAAACATCTGCCTGGCTACATGTGGTTGCTGGTTGGACTGCCAACTGTTTGGAAGCTAGCAAGTTGTGCAAGCTTATCCTACACAAATTGTTTTCTAAAGACAGAGTCATAGTCATTAGGAAGTGCCTTATTTTTCTTAAAGAATGCTACTTGTCTAAAAAAAAAACCACACACATACTCCCATAAAATCACCTTGTTTTAAAATGTGATTTTTGCAATATCATTTTGCCCAAACAACAGAGCACTGTAAAAGTGGAAGAAAGGAGCAGACATCAATTTATTTCATTCTGAATTAAACACTGAGTCAAATAAATTAAATTTGGCTGAAATGTGGCTAATTACTAAACAAATGCTCTGAATAATAGAAAAGTGATGTGTGACTTATAAATTAGAAGCTTGTTTTCATTGGATTACCCTTACTCATTTCAGAAGAGAGAAATATTTTTCTTGGATAGCAGCACTGATTTCTGTCTTCAGTCTTCTGGCATCCTTCAAAAGCCTCAGATTTTTCACTAACAAAAAATCTCAGCATAAATGTAAATGGAGAGGTTTTGGATTCCATTCAAGCTGTCAGATATTTTTCTTAAAATGTTTGTTTATTTTAGTTTTTTTTATGTTGGATGTATCTGCAATATTAGCCATAGCTTTATCATGTCCCTTAGTGAACTGACAAAGACTTTGAATTAGAGATTACATGCTTACATGGGAATTGTCCTGCTGAATGTTCAAGATTCCTTATCAAGGCAGGACTACAATATTTCTTATCTAGGGAAAGAACATTTGATAATATTTTGAAAGACACAAGATGAAACTCTGGGGAAAGAAGGAATACTGACAGTACAACTCTCCAGGGAAGGTAATTTCCAGATAAGCATTTATAGGTTTATGACCTGTCTTAACTTTTTTTAGAAACCCAATACAACCAATAATAATAGGAATAATGAATTGAAGTTTTATGGAAAATCAGAAATCCAAATCCAGTCATTGATATACACATTTTTTTTAGCACAGATGGAATTTGGCCATGAATTGGGCTAAAATCACAAACAATAATGGAGTTGAAACGCTGAATGTCTAAACCATTAGGATGAAGCCTATGAATATCTGGGTGAGAAATCAAAGAGTGAGAAAATTGCTAACTATACATTTCAGTAGTGGAAATATCATCAAAGACATCAATATGTGGACCATACAATGCACTTCTGGAATTCTTAACTGGACAGAAGCTAACCTGGACTGTTTGGACCAAAAAACAAATAAACAGATGACCACTCACTATGCATTCTATCCCTGTAGTGATATTGATAGATTACACCTGTCCCACAGAAATGGAGGCAGAAGTCAAACAAATTGTTGAAGAAGAAAAGCATACATTGGCTGATTATGTAACAGACAGCCAAGAAAAACAAACAGAAGGCTGGCAAGGAAAAGTATTATATACTCAATTTCTACAGAAGATTGCGAAGAAAGTGGATAAAGATAAAACCTGACAATGGCTTAGAACATTAAAAAAAAGAAATAGAAGGCTTGATTTGGCTGTTTGAGAGCCAGCTATTTGGAGTAATGCAAGGCCAGAAGTGAAAAATCATCATATGATTCAAAATGCAGATTTACATGGCCATTATGGTAAGGTGATCAACTTTTTTACAATGAAAGGGAAGACACAAATAAATTGAAGAAAAAAACCAAAGCCACTTGAGCAGGTGCACTCTTATGCACGGTGCACTCTTGCGCGCGGCACACTCTCTCAAAACAATTCTCCTGTGTGGAGTGCATGTGTCTCATAATCGCGTCTTGCTGCACTATATTTGACGAATCGTCATGTCAAGTACAAATACGTCACATCACACACAACAGATCGGATCGGCATCGATCAAATATGGAGATTTACAGATTAGTCTTCAAATATCAAAAAGGAGGACATGTAGGATACTTTTTGAGGACAGAATTTACAAAAGGAGGACTATCCTCCCTAACGAAGGACGGTTGGTCACCTTAATTATGGGCTTCTCCTTCTCCTTCTCAATTGTGTATGATTCTCAGTTGCTGTCTGGACAAGTCCCTGCAATTTTTTTGGCAAGGTTTTTCAGAAGTGGTTTGCCATTACCTTCTTCCTAGGGCTGAGAGAGAGTGATGTCCAAGGACACCCAGCTGGCTTTGTGCTTAAGGTAGGACTAGAATTCAAAGTATCCCAAAGGTAACAAATAAAATAAAATATCTTGAAAATTCCTGCTGATATTAACCAAGAGTTCATTGCCAGAAATAATATATCTTCAAATCTTACTTTCTATCAACTAACCACTGATTAAGGAGAAGCCTCAGGTGTCAGGTATACAAGCAATACTTCAAGTACCAAAAGCCTGTTTAGGCAAATGTGTAAACATTTTGGGCAACTAGATACTATTAATCCATGACCATCTTTTAGCTTTGCAGTTCTTTGTAAACATAGCTGCATTTTCCCTGCACTTAAATCTCATTCCTTGAGCTTTCATTGCAGGTATTTTGTTTGTTCTCTTGGCAGATACTTGGACTAAGAGTTGGAACTTAGGGTTGAGTGCCTGTTTTTGCATCACTAGAGCCACTCAAGGGTCTATAAAAATTTTTTATTGGGTTTTATTCACTCTTAGTCCCTATTCTTTAGCTGCATTCTTACACGCATCAGTTCCACTCCCTACAGTCTTAATCTCCTTCTTCTCTCCCTCCTCTTTCTTTTGAAATTATTCAAATGCTAAATATCCTTGTTCTAACTACCTGGTTTACACTAAAGCAAAGAATAAGTATGGGGTGATATTTTGTAGATTTTCAATTTCTTGCTAGGATGTATTGTTTCAGTTATAAGAAAAAATGACCTGGAGCATGTAGGTTGAATTGTGGCAGAAACAGAAACTCTTTTTTAAAAAACACCCCCTCTTTAAAGCATTTCTCACTAAAATGAAATGTTTAAAATAATCTATCATAGATAACCTGAGCATAAAATATTAGAATTGCTTTCTCAAAGTGTTCCCTAACCTGCATAACACTCTAATACATTTGTTTGTAATAAACTCTTCAAATGCAGTCAACCTACATTATATTGTTCAGATCAGTTAACTTATTTTAAAGATTTTATACCTATCATAGAAAATTGTCTACTGAAAGAAAAGGAGGTACTGAATCCTCCAGTGTGTGTCACTCACAGCCTTTGTTCCTAAAACATATGATTTCAGATCAGAATTTTTTTAAAAGTAGTCCTACTTAATTGTGAAACTATCTTAAAATCAGTAAAACTGAAACATGGCCAAGTTTTATAACTCATTCCTTCCTTCCTTTCCTTCCTTCCTTCCTCCCTCCCTGCTTCCCTCCCTTCCTCCCTTCTTTTTTTATATCAAAAATATTCTAGATAAATACTTGAATATATATTTATTTGATTGATTGATTATATGTCATCAAGTCAATGTTAATTTTTAATGATGTAATAAAGAGACTTTTTCCTGGTTAACCTGTTCACAACCTGGCACTTCAGGTTTTCCAACAGTGAAGCTATTGTTACTGCAATTCAGTCAGTTCCTTTTGCTGTTGGCTGTCCTCTTTCTCTTTATCTTTTGTAGCATTATGCAGTGGATTATAGACAGAAAAGTTACTTTTGCATAAAGTACCCAATATATAACAATTTGAGCTTGTTGTGTGGGTCTTTACATTGATCTGTTCTCATCAGTTGGATTGTTTTCCTAGTTATCCATAGTATTTTGATGAGTCTTTTCCAACACAAATGTTCAAAAGCGTCAATACTATTTCTATCTGATTTTTCAAAATCCAACTTTCACTTCCATAAAGTGTTGCTGGGAAAAATTTACCAGCACAATTTTGAGTTTTGTAGATACATACTACATTTTATTTTATTTTTTCTAGAATCTATATATTATTTAATATATCCCAATATGGATAAAGGTGTCATTCTATAGCTAAGATTAATATTAATTAACAGTAATATACAGTAGCTAAGATTAATGTTACAGCTGCCTTATTTCTCACTCATGTAAAAGAATGACTTACTTTTTATAAACTGAAAACAATTGCGTTACGTGAATTAAAAGTAGAAGCCTTTCAAAAACCCTCTAGCCTTTTAGATTATTTTCTCTTTCATTTCAGCATCTCTTCATTTTAGACTGCATGGGTTAAGGACAGGAAAGGAAACAATGAGGTGGCCTCAGTTCCAAGCCTCAGAACAGACCCTCTGACCGTGGCCTCAGGCTCTTTTCTATTAAGCTGACCTTCTGCCTCAAAGCCCAGTGACCTGTGACACCATTCAACTCTTATTTAATCAATTCAGTCAAAATTAAAAAGATGTATTTTTATTTGTTGCTATCCAATTCCCACCCCCCACATTCACCCCTTCTTTCTGGTTTAATGTTTTGGTGACCTTTGAAGCATTTGACTTCATCTGTGGAGATACCATGACTTGATTGCCTTTGTAATAAATAATGAAGAAATTTCTGTGGAGGACTGGTAGGTTGTGGGAACTGCTTTGGAGTGTGGCAAGAGAATCAGTGCAGATGAAAAAAACAGCTAGTGCAGGTAATCAAAGAGATGATTACATACATAACATACATATATACATACATACATACATACATACATACATACATACATACATACATAAATCTTTGACCTGAGGTATACTCCAAGAGGAAGCTTATTTGTTCTAAGAATCCCTATGTTCTGCATGATCATGATTGGTCCATCAACCATGTTTATGATTAGCACAAATCTGGGGTTCTGAAAACATATTAAAGTGCATTACAATAGAAATGGAAAATTCCAGTCTTTTTTACATAGCCACAGCAGAGAAGAAAGGGAGAAAGCAGAGTATGAACCTTAGAATCACCAACGCTTATTTAATAGGAAGCCTCTAGAGATTAATGATACAAGACGATAGGAAACTTTTAAGTATGAACTTGTGTAAATAACTTATTGTTTCATTATTTTTATGAAGTGGTCATAATGCCTTTAAATTCTCTAAAGATAGTCATTTCCAGCTGGTTTGCTTTAATCATGTTGGGATTAATTATTATTCATCAATGTCTATTCAGGAATTCAAGGCACCATTGATAGCATCCCATTTGCATTCCTATTCTGATCTAGAAGCAAGCTATTCAAATATGCCCATTATCTATAACATGATCATAGATCATATCTCTTAAAATAGTGAATTTTAACAAAATCTACTACTTAAAATAGCTTTATCTTCTTGGATTTATGAAAAATCCCAACATGCAAGCTTATACGATTAGTTTCTGTGGATTTCAATTTTGCAGGCCAATCCTCTTATTTTTGGAAGAAAGTTCCCCAAATCAATGAGGTTCACTAGACTTGAACTCAAGAGTTCATTCATAATCATATTGACTTTAGTAGTATGTTCCTTTAAATCAGTGGCATTTACTTCTTTTGGAACTAGTTAAAAATTTGCTATTTATTAAATCTATCTTTAACACATGTGGCTTCATGGACTCATCCGTTAAAGTCCTCATTTTAATATCAATTAAGGAATATATTGCCTAGAAAGATAGTGGTATGGATTAGAAATAAAATTTGCTGAGTGATTTCTTTCTCATGATTCTAGAAAGAATGCACATCATGCTTGAAACACAGCCATTGCCCTCTTGCATCTGAAAAAAATTCTAAATTTCTCAAAGGAGAGAAATACGAGGGTAACAATTGCTTGTGTTATGGAGAAAGTTGTTACTAGCCTGACTAGATTAACCATGGTAATTGACACAGTGGTGTTTTTTTTTAAAAGAGCACTGTGCTGTGCTTTGCAGGCGGTAGTAATAAATAATGTGCACTTAGTCGCACCATTGGTCATTCAGAGCCCTATCACAGCAACCTCCCCTATTCAGGGAAGATAAATGTGATTTAAATTAATAGCTAGTCCTAAATAACTCCTCAGCTGGTAAACGATCCATTTATCTGGCCCAGACAGGCGGTGTCCTTTGATTCATAGTTCCCCCTTACAATGTGAAGGGTACGTACAAAAATTGTTATTACTTTTTAATAAAGTGTAGCAGTCAGTCTTCTGTCATTTATCAGAAACGGAGGCTTTCTGACAAACGGAAATATCTTACCAGTTGGATGAATGAGAGGGATGGTGGAGGCATTTCTCAACAAAAATAATCACTGGCTAAACAATCTCATAAAAGTCAGCTTCTAAGTGCCTTCAAATAAATATATGCAACTGAAAGAGAAGGCTTTGATATGTTTATTGAAGTCAAAAAAGAAGAGGAAAAAAGTAACTATTCTAATATTCTTTCTCAGGCCAAAGGAAACCATCGTTATTTACATTTTCTTTCTTCAAGATTGGGATGTGAAGAGACTAAAAAGCTGCAAGGGACATTAGCGTGATAAAGTATACATAATAAATTTCCAGTTTGAATTCTAAACAAAAGCATGCCTTCCCAAATGTCCTTTCTTAGAGAATAGCATTTGCAAGGGGTAAAGAAAACAAATGTAGGACAAGAGGTTGGGTGAGCTTGAGGTTGGATTCAGGAATACACATGCAAAAGAAATGCTGGGGTACTAATGTCAAGTAAACATCTGTTCAGGAGATAATAGAAGACTTTCTTCAGCAGAGTCAGAGTATTACCACATATCTTAAAATGTTCTGTCAAGGATTGTATAATGGCTTGTGCTAACAGGAGCATCTTTTTCTTACTTCTGCTGTGGGAGGAAAAAATCTTTCCCCTGAATCTTACCCCATAAGGACAAATTCATCTGCATTTTTAGTTCTATCAATACTGGAATGTTGGTCATTACATTTCCAGGTTTTGGGGCCACATATGACCCTCAGGATTTGAGGTCAACTCATGCATTGTGTGTAAATATCATAGCTCGTGTATATGAACAACCTCAAAGATCTAAAGAAAAAGATCCTGAAAAGATAAATAATGACTTCCTATCAGGACAAAAGTATTTGCTTTTCTTCAAAGATAACTGCTTCAAACCCAATTTTACGGGATCATGGATAAGAGGACATTCCTATTTCTTTTTTATTCTGCAATAAATGAAAGCTGTCAGGAAGATACAGAGAATTTTCCTTTAGCATTGCTACATAAACACAATCCAAGATACTTTGCCAGCCAATGCTGGACACATGGAAGCCAGCCAGAGAATCTCAAAAGGAAGTGTTGGTTTCAGATTTCAGAAAAATATGGAGATAAACTTCACATTGGAATCTCACTGATTGGGCGGGTGGGGGGACCCTTTTACCATTTCAAGTGAGTGTATAAGAGACGGGGGAGAAAAAGGCTAAAGTGAAGCTTTTCCCAGGGGATTGTCTATATATCGCGTGTGTAATCTTATCCAATTTGCTGGAGCCAATTAGATGCAAAACAAAAAAAGCAACATTTTGATGCCAAGTCTTTCTTTAGAACAGTGAGATGTACAACTTGTGACTTGAAAGTAGGATCTCAAGTTTCAGACAAAGCGTTCAGTGTTTTGCTATGTGAAATGCTTTCTCTGGAACTTCCAGAAACCCTCTTCTTGTGTCTGAGAGGTAAAAACATATGGGAGGAACAAAATAGTACAACTGATCCCATGGACAATGGAAAACAGTAAACAACAGAAGGATTTGCAGGGCTGAGATATTCATGCCTTCATATACATAAATAATATACATAAATAAAAACCAGGAAGATTTATGGAGGAGATAATCTTGGAGCATATGAGGAAGAAGTTAAATTGCAAGTCTAGATCACTTCCTACCAAATTATGCTTTGAGCTCTGAAATTTCCTTTAACTTTGTTAGCCCTGCTATGCCATTTAAAGCCGTCTCTGACATCATCAAAAGAAATACTTGTTCATGAAGAAGGAGAATACAGTTTAATTTTCTCTACTGCCCAAACTAAACTGAAAGATATTGAGTGCTACAACATGTTTTCCCAGAAGGAAATTATTGGCCTTGAATAAGATTTGGATTTTTCTCTGCCTACCATTTTGCTTTAGGAACCATTAAAATTAGATATCTTATCCTCCCCAGCAAGAAAGGATGCTGAAGAACATGTCATACTGATACATGAACTTGTATATACGGAATTTTCCTTTTGGCATGTTACTTCTTCCTTCTCACCTTTCCCTTTCAGAGTACAATATTTTACATCTTCTTCATTTCTTGTCTCCGTCCATGGAATTAAAGCATATGCTTAAATAATTCATGTGTGGGGAATAGAAATTTACAAAGCATTAAATCTAGGCATTTCACTTATTATCATCACAATAGCTGAAGACCATTACACTAATTCCAAACTATTTGCAGTAATCATACCGATGTGCCTTGAGACATAAATAGATGAAATAATAAAAAAAAATTCAGAGGAAATTAAAATATTCCACTATGTGGAGAAGACCACATTTCTGCATGTTTCACTTCTTTCCTTCCTCTTTTCCTTCCTTCCTTCCTTCCTTCCTTCCTTCCTTCCTTCCTTCCTTCCTTCCTTCCTTCCTTCCTGGTGGTACAGAAATATTTGAAGTGCTGATGTCACCTTTCATTCCTATTGTAATGCACCCTAAAATGCTGAAAAATTCTAAGCAGGCTTCAGAAAACCACGTGCCTCAGCTATTACTCATTTGGATATTACTGACCTACTAAAACTAGCTAGATTTGCTGCAATAAACGGAACACAATCTCATTCTGAATATTTAAATTAATCTCACTACACCCACCTCCCAGAGAAGATCTGTTGTGACTCTAAAAGGAATTGAAAAATAATCCCACTTATTTTGAACGAAAATGACCAACTCATTCACATTTTCTTCTCACCCACCCACCTCCGTCCCATCCCCCCCTCTCTCTCACACATACACACATGAACTCACACAGGGTGATATACTAGAATAAATTAGCTCTTTAATTTAGTTTCCTTGAAAAGAATGCAGCACAGAAGCAATCCTCTTGTGTATAGACCAGCATTAAGCTTCATACCCAGGTAACAGTCAATCCATTAACCTTTGCTTCCCACATAACCTGTGTGCCGTTCACATCATAGTTGTAGTCCTCTTTTTAATACCTCTTCCTTAAGACTCACACACCCACAGCTGAAAAGGGCAGAACAGCTCCTTGTGACATTGACTGCATGGCTACAATAATAAGCTTCTTCGTCTTCTTTTTTTGCTCCCCGTTTGCTCACTGCCCCTACCCCTCCCTTCTACCTCCTGACTCACCATGGGTGTCAGCAGCCATTTTTGGAAGGTAATCTAAAAAGAGCTGTAAAGGCAGAGGTCATGTTAAACTGTAACACAAATGTTATTCCTCGATTATCTGGTGGGGCTAAAGGTCAACAGCTTCAGGCTACAGCAACTGCAAAGGCAAAGTGTGTGAATCTAACAAAGAGGCAGAGGGGCTGAAGAGGAAAGGATTTAAGCTGGAACATGCTTCTGGGCTAAGAATGTTAAACCAAAAATTCTGTCTATCACAAGCATTTAAAAAAATAAATACCCCCTCCATCATCAGCCCTAAATGGACTGCAATTTACATTAGGATTGTTTATTAAAATTTGGAGCAAAAATCAATCGAAGTAAAAGTCTGAAACAGAAAGTAAAATGGATTGACTTTATATCCTCCATCCATCCCTATTTAAGAATAATATAATTTACATGAATAGGTACAAATATATCTTAACATGGCTGTTTCTTCCTATATACTTAATATGTATAGCATATACTTCTTTTTGTATTTTAGGGACCTCAGTTTTTATAAGAGCCACTTAGAGAAAATAAAATCAGAATAAAGTGGGCTGTTTTACTGAATATTTTGCCCACCATGTTTTTCCCCCTGTTGTAGCTTCTTCATTTTTTAAAAATAAATTAGTTAGAATTTGCGTATAATATAATTAGCCCCATAGAGTTACATATGAACTACTGTAATTGCAATAAAGAACAGTACTCATTTTACAATATTATCATTCATACTTGAAGTTTATATACAGGAACCTTGGAAATATTTATGGAAGTAACTAATAAAAGTTGTTCTATTTTAACTATCTCTTTTTTCAGCCTCAGTGCAGCCTAATTGAAATACAATAATTATAAATGAGCTTAGCTTCTTAGTATAATTTCCTTGTGAGTAGTTTCATTTATTTTTTTTCTAGATTTTGTTAACATGTTTAATTAAGAATGAAGAAGCCTAAAAGCACAGACTAATTCTCAGGTTGGCACTTAAAATCTTTGGTGATAGTTGCAAAATAAATTACTTTTAAAATTATACAACATTAGGTAAGCTAGCCATAAAAATATACAGTAAATTACAGTGATATTACAGGTATGTTTATGGATGTACAACAAGACTTCCATAAACTGAAAGAAGTTTGTATATGAATGACATTGCTTGGAAGGGGCTATTCATATCCATAGATTCTAAGCAGATTTTTGCTGAAACAAATAAAGTAAGTCAGCGAATTTGGAAGTTCTTCTCAGGTTTTCTCAGGAAAATTCCATTCATCCCTACTAGTAATTTTTTGCATTTCAGGAAGATAAGGATGCAAATTTATATCTAGTTATCTGCAGTGAGCTGCAGTGGCGCCATCTGTTAGATTGCAGTATTGCAGGCTACTTCTGCTGACTGCCAGCTGCTGCAACTTATCAATTCAAATCCCATCACACTCAGGATTGACTCAGCCTTCCATCCTTCCGAAGTGGGTAAAATTAGGACCCAGATTGTTGGGGGCAATAGGCTGACTCTGTAAACCGCTTAGAGAGGGCTGTAAAGCACTGTAAAGTGGTATGTAAGTCTAAGTGCTATTGTTAAGTGCTATTGCTGTCTGGGCATAAACATGAGGGTATTTATTTTGGGAGAGATGTGGAAACTTATCCAGTGAAAGAGTGGTTTTCATTTAAGCATTGGACTAAGCTACAATACCACGGTAGATTGTTTATTAGAAGCGTGGATTTTTAAACGATGTTCAGTTAAACCATTAACATGGGTTACAATTGCTATGTTTAAAATCCATTCCGAGTAACCTCAATTTCATTAACATCAGCAGCAAAATTCATTTTGTTTCCAATGGAGCATTATTTCCAAAGGAACTTTTTTTTCTAGCCAGCAAAAGACATGCAATTTCTTTCCAGATGACAAATATCAAGAATTGTGCTTTCTAGCCAAAGTCACCTTGAAAAGTGTTGCAGCTGATAGAACAATACTAAAAGGCTGAGACCCTCTGCAAGCAACTTGACCCTGCAGGTGTTTTGCTTGTGGGTATATACAGACACACCCACAAAGGACGCTGAAGAAAAAGCCAGCTACTCAGTGGATTCACATGAATAGATGACTTCCCAGGTGGGGGGTAACAAATGCACTTCTTACCTCAGCATCTGGGACCTGCAGCTGCCAAATCCAATTCTGATTTTCATTTCTCTGAGGGAAAATGTCATCACTAAGTATAGTATACTAATGAAAAGGTTTAATTAACATTCAATCCAATCCTATCTATGCTTACTCATAAAAAAGTCAGGAATACGTACTCTTAAGAAAAGGGAACCTTAGCATTTTTATTATGTATATATGCAAAAACTAATTTTTGTGGCATGTTTATCCTGCTTTCAAGGACTTCAGAGCAATATATTTTTCTCTCAACCCAGGAGTACCCATAAGATATGATTTAAAAAGGCAAAATCATAACACATCTGAAAAATGGATGGAATTTTGGTTGCACAATTGCAACCACCATTCTTGATCTATTTTTACCACATCTTAGGGATACTCCTGCCTCTAACCCCCATTCTTTTCTTGTGAGATAGAGTTGGGTGAAGGGAGCACCAGGCTGAGTTTCACACTGTAGAATATATAGCTAAGAGAAGTTTCGAATCAAGATGTTTGCAATCCAAGCATTCTACTATCGGCAATATATAAAGAGTAACATTTAGAGAGTTTTCAGATATAAGAATCATTTTTCCATCCTCTTGTTTCCATTCTAAGGAAATTAAAATGGAACCTACAGAGTTTGACTTTGGATCCTATTATTTCATTATTGCCTTGCCAGGTTGGGAGTAGGTTTGATGGTAAGATTCTTTCTCAGGATTTGAACTGAGGTTCTTCACCATGTTCTGATACTACATTTTGTGTAAGGTAGAAGAATGTGTTTCTATTCTCATTCAAGAGGCAAAATTTCTTTGCAGCTGTTACTATACAGGAAAAACAGTGATTTGAGCATCTTGAGAGAGTTCCCATTGTAAAATGTATGAGTTAGATCAATTTGCAGAGCACATTTTTTTTGTAAGCTTTGCATTACAATAGCCCATCCTCTAAGTATCCTGTGTCCATTGTAAAGAAAAATTGATAGATACAGAATTAGTATGATACAATAAGTAGAACTATAGACTTAAAGCAAATAGGTTTGGACTGAAATCTATGAATTCTTATATAGTTTTGTGGATAATCATGCATGCTAACCTTAGATATGATGACTATATAATGAAGAAGAGTGGGTAATAATATAAAACTAATAAAGCTTCCAAGGGCAGACCAGGTAAGAGTGGAAATCCTGTCCAGTTAAAATCCATTAACCTTATGGATGTATTATTGTGTAAGAAATACGAACTGAGTTCAGATCAAGTTCATAACACAGTTACACTAGAAGAAAAGAAAGAGACAGCTTGGTTCACAAATTTTAAATATTTATTTATCTAATTATACTAGTATAATTACACGATGCCTAGTATGACATGTATAACCATAGCTATAGACTTAAGGGATCAAGAAGTTACCCTGAGAGGTTGCATGTAAATGTCTTTGGAATGACTGAGTACAAAAAGAAAAAGAAAAAACCCACCAACTAGCTACAAAAAAAGGGAACAAAACTATAAACAAAAGTAGAAAAGAAAATTTAATATAAGATGAATAACAAAGAAAAAAAGGGGAGAGAAAAAGAAAATTATAAACAATATAAGCATATCACACACACACACACACACATATATATATATATCATATATAAAACAATATGTGAAAATTTCAGATCTAAAAGAGAAAAGGGTTCTGTTGAAGTAAAATATCATGAAATTATATGAGGGAAGCATATTGCATTATTTTATGATTAGCAGAAAGATCGCCTTTTTGAAAATGTATAAATAATACATACCCTGAATCCAATTTTTATTATCAGGGGAAAAAAATTCCAATTTCTGAATAATAATTCTTTTGGCAATTTCCCACTCCCAATATAGCTAAAGCTTCTCAAGAACAGTTGAATTCCTCGTTTTCTGAATGTAATTCAACACGATATGCACATCTTTAAGAGATTTCCCTGTAAGTCTATTTATATATCTTAAAATATTGTTCTAAAAGAATTTCAATAGCTTATGAGACCATCACCTATGAGTTGTTGATCCTTCAATTTGACATCCATCCTTTCAGATACATTCTTTGGGATGTCTGAGTCTTAAAGAATCTTACATGAGACTCATCAGACTTAAGATTAACACCAATTCATGAAAAGATTCTATTTCAAGTTGATCATATTTTGTTTTTCAGACACCAGATTGAACCTGAGGAACAGCTGGAATTCAAATGGCTATATTGAAGCCATCATTCCAAAGCAAACATTAAATGAACGTTATCATCATAACCTCTGCCCCCAAAACAATGAGTGGATAGAAGCTGTTTCCTCACTATTGATGTATAATTATTACAGAATTACCCACCCACTAGGCTGGCAATCTAAACTCTGTCTTCATTACTGATATATTGGCATGGTTGGGTAACATTATAAATCACTGGTAAGAAAATAGACTTAACCATTCATTGTGCTATGTATCTACCCAATGTGCCCATAGTACATGATATTGACTTGCCTAGGAGTTTCTACACATAAGAGATTTTACTGTCCAAATATTGTATGTCTGAAGTGAAGGATGAGATGCTTCCCCTTTCTCTACTGATTCCATGAATAGAAACTGATCAGATTGATAGTTGGGGGCTCCTGCTTGATTGTTTCCTAGGGAGCAACTCTTCCCCTCTTCCCCCACCCCCAAAGTCATTCACACATTCCATTAGACCTAATAACAGCAATTGGGACTGCTGGAATACAAGTCATAATTCAATGTGACCACATGACCTTGTGCCTTATGACTACCTGTATTCACCATCATCAAGTGATATTATCAGTCTTTTAAATCACTTTCATGGGGGTGGTGTCTTAGACTGCTTATTCTGTGATACTGCACCAGGGATTGGAGATCTAGCTCCCCTTCCCAAAAAGTGATGTTACCACCATCCCTATTTTGAAGTTCCTGTCATTCCAGCTTAGTCAGAAGAGGGAGAGAAAGTGAAAAAGAGGAAAAGTTTAGCAAGGGTAATTCAACGATGAAAAAGACAATTGTTGCTTCTGACAATTGCCATTCATTTTAATTGGCTTCCTATTTTCTGTCCAACAAATCTGTGAGAGGTTGTTATTCACTCTAGTAATTCATATTAATTTTAATTGGAATAAATAAGTTCCATTGCTTTCTGATTTCTTACATAGCTTCTTATCCTTCTATTATCTAGAGTACCTCAGTATATTATATAGTTAGTTCAAATTTGGAGAGTGCTTACACCATTATCTAAGCAGTCCCTATTGTGGTAACAAATATGGCAAAAAGTAAGCACACAAATATGTACACCCCTCCCTATAAATAGAACAATCCTATGGATGTGGTTTCCTTCCCATTTAAACTCTGATAAGTCTACCCAAAGATTATGGAATGCTTAAAAGGTACTTTCCACTGGCTTTGAAGGTTTTTATTAATGTTGTTTTAATAACCTTTTCTAATGTTACATTCATTTATTACCACAAGCTCACAGTTGTTATTAGTCATCTTATGAAAAGAGAGAGGAGGGGGAAAATACAGCTGAGAGGTTTTAATCTTCCCTGTTCTATTCATGGTAGAAATACTGGTAAATATCATACAGTTGACTCTGTGGTTCAAACTTTTCTGTCAAGAGTCCTCAGTTATAGTGGTTAACACCATCTGAACAATGTGTCACATGAAATACAAGGAAAATCTTGGAGGCACTGAGGACATTAATGCACAGATTGTGCACTATTGATTTTCTTAGCAAAGGTCAGACATTTTAGAAAAGGATTGCAAGATCACCACCTGTGGCCCTTTGAGTCTCTTTTTCTCCAGCCTGAAAATATCCTAGAACAATTGACATAACAAAACCACAGGATGCTTGCCATCTAGCTTACAACCAGTACAACACAGGAAAAAAAGGAGATGGGGAGGGAAAAGAAAAACAAACTAAGTTAGACACCAGTTCTTAATGCTTTATCTTTCCTTCAGTGCCTGGTTACAATAGAAATATGCATAAGAAAGGCCCAGATAACATCATCACCGCCACAGCAAAGGACTTTTGCTCTTCCTCACAGGATATATTCTCTCTCAGCGGGGTGGAGAGGTTCCCAGACCACCTGGTCACCCTAATAAGGAATGGAAGTGCTATTTTCTTCATTGACAGACAACAGACATACTGTAAAATCCATGATAAGAAGGTAAAAGCTAATAGAAGTTGTTTCATTTTGTTATATATGTACTGCACATGTTGGCTTGGAAGAATCATTTATTGTTGTGGTAGAAAGACCAACAAGTGAGTCAGATGCATGCACAGAATAAAAACAAGCTGAATATATCCTAGAACACAAATGTAAAGAAAAGCTAAAATAAATCATAAACCAAGAAATGGGAGCTTTGCATTAAACTAACCAGCTGGTAAAATGGGAGGCAAATGATGGAGCAAAGCTTTGCAATACTGCTGGAGATGCCCCAAAGTTTGGTCTGGCAAGAGAGAAGAAACAGATTTTCCTTAAAGGGGGTATAATTATAGCATAGAACATCAGGGTTCATCTTCTCCACCTCACCTGAGGTGCCTGAGATGTATGTTCTGATACCACTTGTCAATGGTACAGAGGAAAGAGCATTAAAACAAGATAGCATAAAAGCCTGATGGTGTTCCAGCACTGACTCAGGGAAAGGTAGGTAGACAGAGCAAAACCACAAGAATAAAGGAATTAAACAAAGCACCTCACATCCTGGACATAAACTTTTTCAACTCCTACCCTCAAAACGATGCTATAGAGCACTGCACACCAGAACAACTAGACACAAGGACAGTTTTTCCCTGAATGCCATCACTCTACTAAAACAAATAATTCCCTCAACACTGTCAAACTATTTACAAAGTCTGCATTACTATTGGTATTACCATTAATCCTCCCATCCTTCCTTTTACCCATCTTCTCCCACTTATGACTGTATGGCTGTAATCTTGTTGCTTGTATCCTAACTATTTTTATTGACTGTTTCCTAGTATGATTTGATTGCTTATTGTACCCTATGACTATTATTAAGTGTTGTACCTTATTATTCTTGACTCTTGATGAATATATCTTTTCTTTTATGTATACTAAGAGCATTTGCACCAAGACAAATTCCTTGTGTGTCCAATCACACCTGGCCAATAAAATAATTCTATTCTATTCTATCACCTTCATGGGCCTAGGTCCCTTATAAGAATTTAGTTGGACTCCACAGAAAAGCTACAGATGCAGCTTTGTATCATAAACCTTTACAGTAGCTGGTTATCAAGGGAATATGAGACCCTGAGTACAAGTCTGGTCTTAAGTCACAAAAGACAGCTGGCCTGGGTGACTTTGGGTCAATAATTCTCTCTCAGCCTAATTCAAGTCACAGGGTTGTTGTTCTGAAGAAAATAGGCAGAGGAAAGTGTGTTGGGTATGTTTGCCTCCTTGAATTATTTGTAAAAGTAATAAAGGCGGGATACAAATGTATGTGTATGTATGTATACACAAAAATGCACACACAGACACATACATACACAAAGTGGTTTTAGGAGCACTTGGACTATGACTCCTAAGCTGGGAGAGTGGCTCCAACAGATCCCAGGAACAACATCAAAGCTCTTTGTCCAAGAACATGCAGTGTTAGGAACAGTTAAGATCCTGTGTGTCATGCTTTATTTCTATTTGCAAAAATACATACATACTATGTGGAGGAGGCAGTGGTTAAGCAATAGGCAGTCAATACATATGGTGCTCTTTTCACATTCATTTTTGTCCTAGAGAGATTATGTATGTCTTCAGTGTAGAATAAACCACACAATTGTCTATGGGCAATACATATGGTGCTCTTTTCACACTCATTTTTGTCCTAGAGAGATTATGTACATCTTCAGTGTAGAATAAACCACACAATTGTCTATGGGCAATTGTCAGACAGCAAATTAATTAATGAAGGAATACAAAAATTGAAATAAAAGATGATAAATGCACTTTTGACTCTAAAAGATATCTTTGAGGGTTGTACCTTACCCTTTGGAATTTTCATAGAGATGATGAGTAAAGAGCAATAGGCTTCTATTAATATAAATTAATTCAATTCAATTAAGTTCAGTTTTCTTTTAAAGGTTTTCTCCAGGGGATGGTATCAAATTTTCATTTTCCAAAATAATATATTTTGGTATGATGCTACAAAATTAAACTTCATCCAAAGTCACTTCATCCTTCATCCTGAAGACCTGTTTGTTCTTTTTCTAAACTGTTGTCATTGCTCAGCCAATTGAGAAAGTCCCAGTATTACTGAAAAGCCTTTTGCAACCGCTTTAGGTTGGATCAGCTTTCCTTTCTGCTTTGGTAAAGTGGAATAATGACTGCATAATTCCAATATTTTTGAATATTTTGGTACAATTTAGGTGGGTAAAAAGAACTGGAGTCTACCACCTGATCTCAGCTAGCAAGAACTCTATGGTGATAACATCTCTTTCAAGGGTATTCTCTATTTATGTGTTCAGAAGCTGTGTGTGGAGATTTTATATTTAAGAAATAGAAGAACTCAATCAATTTATGCCAATAAATTGCCAATACCTTATGCCACCAGTCTTGAAATTCTAGAACTAGAAAACCTTGAATTACGCCGTCTTCAGTCTGATCTAAGTATGGTATATAAAATCATACATTGCAATGTCCTACCTGTCAATGAATACTTCAGCTTCAACCATAACAACACAAGAGCACACAATAGATACAAACTCAAGGTTAACTGCACCAAACTTGATTGCAGGAAATACGACTTCAGCAACAGAGTAGTCAATGTCTGGAATACTCTACCTGACTCTGTGGTTTCCTCCCCAAACCCCAAAAACTTTAACCTTAGACTGTCTACTATTGACCTCACCCCTTTCCTAAGAGGTCTGTAGGGGGCGTGCATAAGCGCACCAACGTGCCTACCATCCCTGTCCTATTGTTTCTTTTATTTTTCTTATATGTACCCATTTCATGTATTCATAACTATGTATACACTTATACTTCTTATCTTGAAAACAATTGACAAATCAAATCAAATAAATAAATAAATAAATAAATAAATAAATTTGTAAATTTGTAAAATGAAAGGAAAAATGACTTGTCAAAGTGATTAAGGAAATATTTTAAATTATAACATTTAACTCAATGTTTTAAATTGTCTAATTTTAAAAGGATATTTGTATATTTTATATTTGTACAAAACAGTATCAGTCATTGATCAGTATAATTTCTAAATCTAAAAATACATGCTTGCAAAATATGCAAAGATACATTTTTGAAGACTAAAAAGAATATAAATGGTAACATCACAATGCCTTCCTTTGCTCAAATTAAGAATGAATGAGGAAAAAAATATAACACTGAGAAACACTGTTGATTTACTTAGTTTCCAGATCAAAAAGACTAAATAAATGTATATACTCTGAATAAGATATTTTTTAAAAAAAGTCTTCTGTATTAAATCAGTGCATACTGCCTATACAGGCACTAAGTCATTTTGCTTTCCCAACAATTCTTACCCAATAATTTTTTTCATCCAACATTTCTGTCTCCGGGTTCCTTGATACTGTCTGAGCACAGCTGTTTCAGATGCTTTATTACTTACTAGGTAACATCATCAATGCTAGTGAGTGCAGAATTTGCTCACTATTTAGATACAGTAGCTTTCCCTACCAGTGTTGGTGGAGTTGTGGTTTTCTTCTTGGTAGTTCTTCGATAAAGGCCTTGTGTTCTACTTCCTTGATTATTTGTCTGTTTGATTGCTTGTCTCCTTAGTAGCTCCTTGAATTATATTAAACAAATTAGTCCATGTCCCACAATACACTGTCAGAATAACTATGGTGATGGGTTGATGGGAGTTCAAATCCAGTCCATCTAAAAGCATTAGCTGTAAAGGTACTTTTGGATATGTCAGTAAATGGCACAGATATATGGAACAGGATATATGGAACATGACATTTCTGCAGGAGAAAAAGCAGGTAGCTAGGTTATGAAGCCTCTGAGCAAAACTCTGTGCTTTGTTTCTGCCAGTTTTTAGAAGGCATAAACAAAACGGGCAAATTCAATACAATAATTAGGGTGTATATAGCATCAGCATGTATTTGGAAGAAAAACTTAATTATTCTTCTTATTAGATCCAGGGGTTATGCAATATGGCCCAGTTAAATAAAAGATGGCTTTTTTTTTCTGTCTGAGAGCCTTTCATAACAGATGTGCAGGCAATATTTTCCACGTGCAGAACATTGCATCAGAGGCTACAATTGGGAAGCCAAAGGATGCGATGGAAAGATTGCTTAAACTTTCATTTTTTAGAGCTGCCCCCTAGGAAAAGGAAGTAGCTTAAACTTTCAGCGTAGAAATGATTGTAAGTTTGTGAATGAATCTTTTCTTTTGCCAGCTAGGAAATCTATTCTTGTGTTTATCAGTAGAAACTTACAGATGTAAAACTGAAGAGTACATTTACCCTATCATATAATGCCACAAACATGTAATGTTTTGTCATTCATCACACTTTATAGAAAGGAGTATATGGTATTTAATGAAAAGAAATGACTTGAGTGACAGCTGAAGGCCACAAAGAAAACAGCACCCCTCCCCATAGCTCATGTCTTAAATTGGCTGCTGTGATTTAGTAAGATTCTCCTTTCCAGCCAGAAAGTGGATATTGTGACTCACAAAAGGTAACTTAGAGCAACAAATTGAGCTGAATAGGACTTAAACTAATTCGTGTTTTATTGAGTGGTCCTGTTGTCAGCGATAGCCAACAGTTAACTTGAAGTGGTCATTCTAATAATCATTTACTATGATGTACTATCAGCTGGCTAACTCATGGGAACCTGGCCAATGGAAGCAAATGTTTCACTGAAGATGCAGTGCATCAGTTTCTCAAATTAACCATCTGGAAAACAGTGAGCCAACCATTAGCTAGGAGAGTGGGAAAATGCATCACTTTCCTAGAAAGTCACTTAAATAAAATGGGCAAAATATTGCTGTAAAAATGGGATTGCTTTTTGCAGGGTCTTTTCCCCTGTAATAAGAGACGACAGGACGGGAAACCTAGGGACTTTTTGAAATCCAGTTTTCAAATCTACAAACTAAGCTTGTTGGCGAAAACAGAATCTTAAAGCGAGCAGCAAATGTTAGAGTAAAATATATTCATGGTACAACGGGGCAAAGAAATGAAACTAAAACCCAATAATATTACTCCACATGAGTGATGAGAAGTTCTGAATGTGGGACAGATTATTCTTTGGCAGTGACAAGAATAAGTATGAATCGTATATTTAAGAAGAATTAGCAGATAGATTAAACTCAGAATAGAATGAATGGGAAGTGAACATAAAGAGAATATGGAGGAACCAAGTGAAAAGAATGATGTCACAGAGTACCATCGAAATGAGTTATGCTAAAGGGAGTATGAAAAAGCATTGGTGAAAGAATGGTGGAATAAAAATGGCCATGGATGAGGAAAGAAATGATTATGATATAAAATGGGGAGAAGAAAACGATACGATGGGATCCCTCCTCATTTCTGTAGCATCATCACTACTTTAAAAAGAGTCCTATTTTTTATGTTCAAGAAGGCACCCTTCTCAGCCTATGTTGTCTTAGAATGACACCAGCAGTTTATTTGATCATTTCATAGAACAGGAGCGTCAAACTAGATTTCATTGAGGGCCACATCAGGGTTATGTTTGACCTCATGGGGGCAGGGTGGGTGTGGCCAAGGGTGCACGGCCAGCTCAACATCACTCATGTCAGGGGTGCCCGAGTGCTCTTCCATGGAAAACGGGCTCCTGAGCTCCATTTTTTGGCTGCAACAACCTCCTGCAACCCTCTGCCAGCAAAAACGAAGCTCAGGATGGGCACTCGCAGCCCTCCCGAACTCTGCAGAGGCACCATAGGCCAGTCCTTCATTGTTTCCAGGGCAGCCCCATGGGCCAGATCTAAGCACCCCACAGGCCAGATTTGGCCCCTGGGCCTTGAGTTTGACAACCCTGTCATAGAAGAACATTGAATTTTTGTGCTTTTTCAGGGATAATAACTCCCCCCAAAAAAGCTAATCTCTCTAATCGAGCACCAAAACAAGTAGCAATATTGAAAATATGAAACCAAGAAAGAGCTGCTATTGTTGATCTTGTAGAGCAGAGGTGGGCAATTATGGCCCCTTTACAACCTGTGGACTTCAGTTCCCAGAATTCCTAGGCCTGCTATGTCACTATGCTATGTCACTATGCAGGCTCAGGAATTCTGGGAGTTGAAGTCTACAGGTCATAAAGAGGCCACAGTTGCCCATCACTGTTGTAGAGACTATGAAGGAGAACATCACTTGATGCAATAAATTTAGTATTTCCTAAACAAAATACTGATTGACAAACATACACAGATAATCCTCAATTTACAACCACAATTGAGCCCAAAATTTATGTTGTTGAGTGAGACAGTTGTTAAGTGAATTTTGCCCCATTTTACAACCTTTCTAGCCATAGTTGTTAAGTGAATCATTGCAGTTGTTACTAATATGGTTGTCATAAGAATCTGGCTTCCCCATTGACTGTGCTTGTCAATAGGTCACAAAAGGTGATCACATGACCCCAGGGACACTGCAACCGTCATAAATATGAGCCAGTTGCCAAGCATCCAAATTTTGTTCATGTGACCACAGGGATGCTGCAATGGTCATATGTGTGAAAACAGTCATAAGTCACATTTTTTCAGTGTCATTGTATCTTTGAACAGTCACTAAATGAACTGTTGTAAGTTGAGGACTATCTGTATAGCCATTCTTTCTGATACATGAAGGCAAAAGAAAATTTCTTGCAAGATTTAAAAATCCGTACTCTTAGAAGTAAAACACAGAAAAATGCAACAGTTCAGATTTGTTTATTTTCATTCCTGAAGATTTTTTTTTTGACACACTCTTTAGGATAAATCCACAACAGCAGATAAAGAAATCATCTTTTTGCTCCATGGATATTTTTCCTCACTTGACTTATTTGTGCATCATATTTCCCATTCACAAGCATTTCCTTAAGCAATTAGAGGGAAGAACCAAACTGTTATTGTGCATATCACAAATGTTATTTGTAGTTGAGCCAACTATTGATCAACACAGACATCTAGCAGCATTGCACGAAGGGTGATTTAAATGTGCAGTACCTGAACCTTCCATTGTACTATTTTTCCACTTATCTTGAGCTATCATTTAAACCTGCTGCCTGCCAGGACATTTATTTGCAACTTTCAGTAAGTGGTGTTCACACCAAGAGGCATAAATCAAGGGCATTTGCCAAATCTCTCACGCAGGGCACAGAATGTGAAACAAATTTGAAGACAGCCTTGCTCAAAATATTGAGGATGTCTTCCAATGTAATCTCCTCCAGCTGTGTGTACAATCAACAAACAAACAAACAAAAGTTTTCTTCAACCTCAAAATATTTCAAATGTTTATAAATAAGCAAGTCTTCAACATTGTGAATATTCTGTGAATGGAAACAATGGGAACTTGAAAAAAGCTGCTAGGTTTTTCATTTTTGTTCAATGTGAGGAGGTAGTTCATGGTTAATAACTATTATTATCTAACCTAAAGAAAAATTAGCCAATAATTTTTTGAAAAAAATACTAGCTATTAAATGTTCAGCATCAATGAATTAATTTTACCATAGCCTATAATAATAGTAAATTTTCAACATAGCCAGTAATAATAGCAAAAATTATCTTTTCTGACTTTAGCTAAACACTTCTTTTGAACATAAATGCATAGTTTTTGTAATTGGCTTGTGTAGAAGGCAGTATGAACAAAGAATCAAAGCAATATCATTTTTAAATATGAGAATGGAAAATCTTAATAGTCTCTGAAGATGTGCTAAACACTCAAGATAACATGGAATGAAACCATTTCTTTCTTTAAGTAATCTCAGAATACATAAAATGCCTATTGCAAGCTCAAAACAGTTTGCATCTGTCCGAAAGTTGCTTTCCTCTCACCTGTAAAGGCAAACATGTCTGGAGGGAAATTTAATACAGATGACATGAACTAATATCACACAAGGAGCATGTTATAGAAAAAAAGGTACAGATTCTCAAACCGCTTTTTCTCAATCAATTCTTTTATGCTTCACACAAACACACAATTAGTCCTTAACCTGAAGTCCAGTTACAAGAAAAATCGATCTCTAAAAGCTTAGGTTTACAAAAAATAAATATGATTTGGATTTGGATTGTGTTCGGTTCAAGATGAAGAGGGAATGTATAATAGATCTTTGGGTTGAAAAGATGAGTACATGTTAGAAATGAGAGAGAGAATTGTTCAATGACTCTTTTGGTTTTATCATTTCCAATTCTTCCATTTGAATTCAAATTGGCAAATATAAAGCAGATGATGAAAGAAAAATGCCAAAATCATGCAATTGATTGATTGATAATATGCAACCTAGTTGTCAATTCTAAGGAATAATTCTACTTCTGTCTCTTGGGAGAGGCTGCTGTCTCTTGGGAGAGGCTGCCTTCACTAAATTCATTTCATTTCCTTTATCATTGCTTGAACCACAGAGAAATCTGCAGGATTTGAATTAGGGAGAAAATGTTTCCTGTCTGGACAAATCTCAAATGATGAGATCAGTGGTGGGATTCAAATAATTTAACAATAATTTCTCTGCCTGGATCCTGGGTGCTGCACTGCAATGGAGAAACGGGAAATGGAGCAAGGGAAGGAGGAGGCTGCTTTCCCTCTTTGTTCTCCCTGTTCCCTGCTCCTCCTCTTTCCCTTGCACTGGCTGCTCCATTGCCCATTTTTCCATTGCAGACACTACAATGGAGAAATGGGAAATGGAGCAGCTGACGCAAGGGAAGGAGGAGGCTGATTTATCTCTTTCTTCTCCCTGCTCCTCCTCCTCCTCCTCCTTCCCTTGCACCAGTCTCTCTGTTTCCCATTTCTCCATTGCAGTACAGCACCGTATGTGGAGCTTGCCCTACCCATCACCACCCTCGTTTCCCCCAAGTATTTCTTTCCTAGCCTGATTTCCAGCTCCACCACATTTCTACATTGCGTTTCTTGCCGTCATGTTGCAAGGAAACAAAATTTTGTGGGGAAAGAAAAAGTTCAATCAATCAATTCCAACTTCGCAAGATTTTTGTGTGTGTGTGAAAAGTTGGAATTGATTGATTGAACTTTTTTAAACATCCCGAAAATAAGACCTAATGGGTCTTTTTAAAAGAGCCAGTCTTGTTTTCGAGGAAACACGGTAGTTTTCATCTAAGTGATGTGGGCAAAGGCACCACATCTCTATTTGGTTTCCATTGCTCCTCTTTGGACTTTTGGGAAGGGTTTGGGGTTTTTTTTCCCCTCCTGGAAGGAAGTTGAATGAAAACCAGACATGTTCTGGAAAACACAGATTTATCCTGACCGGTTCGTCAAACTCAGTAAAAAAAAATAGGTATTAATTCTGCTGAACCGGTCAAAACCGGCTGAATCCCACCACTGGATGAGATGGATTAATATGAAATCCAAAAACCTCTGCAGAGCTGCATTCCCAATTTGTTGTTTAGAATCACCAGCTTGCTGTAGATAGATATATGTGCCATTTTTGAGAAAAACAACAACTAATTTGCCATACAGTATTATGTTGAAGAAAAAGAGAATGAGCTCTATACTCAGCTTAGTTCCCCTTTGCAATCAAATTAATTATGCATTGTGTTTGGGTGATATAATCATGGGGACAAGGTGTTTTTAACATTGAGCAGCATAGGGCTGGCAGGAGATGTTCTTACTCAGACTGAACACAAACGGATTATTAGGAAAACTGTGGGAGTGATCAGAGCACATAGTTGCTGGGCTCTAGAGACAGAAATAAAAAATACTGTATAAAATGCCTATATATTTGATTAGTATAACTTAGTTATCTCATCCATTCTCATTCATAGGTTAATTGTGTTGTTTCAATTATAAATACTTAGATGCTTGGTCCTTACGTCAGGACACAAGAGGAGGAGGAGGAGGAGGAGGAGAAGGAGAAGGAGAAGGAGAAGGAGAAGGAAGACAAAGATATTAGTATGGACTGTGCTTGGATTGAGTTGGGGCAATCATCCAACCTTTGAGGATAGTTGGATGACTTGTGTATAGCCCAAAGATTTTCCTTATCGGCAAAACAGGTGATTGCTAATAGATGAGCCTCTTCTTGGCTCAACTCCTAACTAGTTACTTAATGGAGCCTGTCTGTCCATCTGCTATATTTACTGAGGATAGTAAAATACACCTGTGCTTCCATTTTGACACCACTGCACAGATGAATTTACTGGGAACTAGAAAGAAAATTTTGCATCACCAGATGCCTGAAACATTTATGAGATTGCTGCCAACTGGGTAGTTCTGCTTTAAGTTTCATTTCGGCCATACTGAAAGAAAATAAAGAGCTCCTGGTAGCCCTTTGTAAAACAATATATTTATATAATGTTGTGGGAGCAGGAAAGGATGATTATCCCAAGACAGCTGATCCTATCTGATTACTTTCTCTGACATGAGACCACAGTTGACTATGGATATGGAGGAAATGCTAGAAAAGCCTCTGATTGGTTCGATTAGAAAGCCCAGAGGAGGTGGACTGGAAGAATGTTCTCCCAATCTCTCCCCCTGCCCTTATGCCCAGTAAATCAAGTAAAAGAGAGTATGTAATCATTTTGGTATTATGTCTTAAGGGCAAAGAATGGAGATAATCGCTTCCTTAATCAGCCATCTATGTAGCTCTAACTACATTCAGTCTTCCCTGAAGATTTTATTTTGTGATTGCATGAAAGAAAAAAGAAAGTAAGATGGTGAACAGGAAATTGAAACTGTTATTGTACAGGAAATAACAGTACTCTGTCAAAATCTACAGGGGGGAAAAACATGTTCAAAGTTACAGTCAACATCTAATGTATCTGATCAGATAGTGAAAAGTGGAAAATTACAAGCATCATTACAATATCAATCCAAGGTAACCTTCTCTCCAAAAATAAATGTGTTCACATTAAATGAATGGGAGATTAAAGCTACAAAATACAGATACAAATGTGAGTCTATAATTATTTCATACACTGCAAGATCAATAGGTAGAAATTTTGGTTACAAACAATTGTAAAATACAATTTCTGATACCGGTATTTCTTCAGCTATCTGTTACTAATGCATACTGATATCGTCAGATGATGGAGTCTTGGTATTATTGTTGTTGTTGTTGTTTTATTGTTATTGTTATTAAAAATACTGTAGCTCAAGAAAATATTCGAGTCTTGAAGTTTAGTCCCATTATATCATCAGAGTTCAGACTTGCATATAAGCCTCTTTGTCTGTTATAAGTGCAGACATTAGATTTTTTTTGGGTGGGGGGATCAGAGCAATAAAGTACATACATCACAATCACTTTACACAGCTAATCCTGTTAGTGTAGTTGCATCACATCTGAACTGGTTAGAGTTATTGTGGTGGGTGGCCCAGATTTGATATCTTGATTATCAGTAATAAAGCTATTGCTATTATTTATCCCCCCCAATAAAAGCCTCCTAAATTCCTATTCCAAATGTAATCTAAAATTTTTGTTTAAAGAAATTATTAGAATAATGTGGAACCAAGGCAAGATTCCTACACATGGTTCCTTACAAGTATATTAATACTTGTTTGTAGTTTTTCCTATCCTGTGTATATTTATTTTAATGGATACTTCACCTTGGCAGAAAGTCCCTTCAGGTGAATCTTACAGATTTCTCTTCCAAAATTAGTCTTTCTCTCCCTCTCTCTTGTTCATCAGCCCCAATTTTTTTTTCTCAATGTAAGCGCACAAGGATGCTATGACTTTGATTCTTGACTGCTCTGAAGTCTGTGGTGTCTTTATCTGGAATTAATCCATCAGAGTTTAACATAATAATAGTGTTTGAAGAGACCTTGGAGGTGTTCTAGTCCAGTGGTCTCCAATCTTGGCAACTTTAAGACTTGTGGACTTCAACTCCCAGAATTCTCCAGCCAACAAAGCTGGCTGAGGAATTCTGGGAATTGAAGTCCACAAGTCTTAAAGTTGCCAAGGTTGGAGACCACTGATCTAGTCCAACTGCCTGCTCAAGCAGGAAATCCTATACCATTTCAGCCAAATGGTTGTCCAATCTCTTCTTCAAAACCTTCAGTTTTGGAGCACCCACAACTATATTTATTTATGAGTGGAAAAATCTTAATTCATACCAACCACTTTCTGTGGAAAGAAGGCATAAAATGCAATTTTGAAACAAGTATGTCTTTTTTATGCAAAACAAGTTGCTATTCATTGCCCTGCTGAATCAAAACTTGACACTTTGGATTTAATAGTTGAAAAGCTACATAAAGCTTGGATAGAGTTGTTTCTGAATATCTCTGATGTGCTTACTGTATTTACTGTCAGCATAATTAGATTATTCTCTTTTTCAGATTTTCTTATCCTGCATTTTTTTTATAAATAACTCAAGCAAACATTCCTAATATACCTCCCTCCTTCTATTTTCCCCAGAACAGCCTGTGAGGTGAGGTACCTATCAGATCTAAGGAATTCTTTCTTAACTGACTGCAGAAACACTATACAACATGCATTTCTGATTATGAATGGTGGCTATGTGTGTCTAGAAGACAGAAAGGAGATCTCAAATATGCTAAGATTTTTTTTTTCTCATTAAAATGCTGCCAATTTCAAATGGCATGAATGTTTGAAGATATGCTTCAACACTGTTGTTAATGCTGATCACTGTATCTTACAAATAGTAATACACACAAACACACACACACTTCAATTATTTATTATTTCAGAATTGTCAGTATTAATTTGAGAGCACAAGAGTTATTAAATTCCATTCGTAATCAGAAATGCATGTTGTGTAGTTTTTCTGAAATCAGTTAAGATGGAATTTCTTAGATCCACAGCTTTTCAACTGTTAAATCCAAAGTGTCAAGTTTTGATCCACCAAAAGTGGAGTGGAGTGGAGTGGAATGAAGTGGAATGGAATGGAATGGAATGGAATGGAACGGAACGGAACAGAACAAAATAGAATAGAATATAGCATTACCTTTCTTTTTGTCTATTTCCCATTTGTATTGACATACAAAGAGAATAGTATAATTTTTATAGCAATCTTATCAGGCACCTCATAAACTCAAACAATATCTGCAGTTCTGTTCTTCACTGTTGTCTGTCTAAAATGAAATTCTCTTCCAATCTAGATTGATGGTGGTGGAAAGCCCCCAGTGCCAGCTCTCTGACTCCAGCCACCTTGCATGATAGATGTTAATACTTTTCTTTAGTAATGCACTGTATATAAATCTTAGTATTGTTGATAGGAGGAATAAAAGTTTTATTTGTTAATAAAATATGATGTAGCCTTTGCCATACTCTACTCAACCACCATCCAGGAATAGACTGTGGGGTTTTTTTAAGAAATCAAGGGTAGCCCCAGGCTCTCTATAATTCTAATTGATGTAAATGAAGAAAATAATGAAAGCTTGTGTGTGCTGACCCTTTTATACAAGGTGGTTCACCTCAATTAATCAAAGAACCTTTACAGTAGCTGAAAGCATCTGGCCAGAGTTGAATTCTTCCTTTTTGGATGCTCAATTGGCAATGCTGACATACAAGATACTCTACAAAGATCTGGGGGAATGGTGGCCATAATTCTGTCATCTTTCTCTATCGTTTTTTTTTTTTTAATTTAAAGGGAAGAAAAGAATAAAAAAATAAAACAACTCCTGCCCCTAGGAGATTACAAATGGCTATCAGCATTCAGCATTTCACTCACAGGCAAGGAAGAATGAATAATATAACTGTGGAGAAAAATATGCAAAAAATAGTGTGACTAGATTTGGCAAAATTTGGTTTTGCACCCCAGATGATCAAGAAAGACAAAAGATAAGTGCAAAAAAGAAAAAAAAAAGAATTTTGTTGCCAGCGAATGATTGTTTGGAGCTTTGTATCCTGAATCTGGTGGTCCTAACTACAATCACCATCCTATAAATACCTGTTCCAAAATAAGTCACATAATATTTATTGGTGGCTTTGAAAAGGATAACTTTATATTATGCTTTTTTGTTATATTGGGTGAGCGCCTGATTTAAGACTCGGCTCTGGATTTATAACAAAGAGCTGTTCTTTTCTCGGTCTAAAAAGGAATCATGATGAGAGATGATGCTCCCTAGGAACCATCAGGTTTTTTTTCAGGTACCTATCTAGAAATCATGCATCTTGCTATGCTGCCCTTCCAGGGGGAAGATTTTAGAGATATATTTTTCTATATGTATGTATGTATGTGTGTATGTATATATATATATATATATATATATATATATATATATATATATATATATATATATATATATATATATATATATATATATATATGGATCTTTGTTATTCAGGTTTTCTCCGTGTAAATTTGGAAGTATCTTGGCGACATTTTCGAAATCTCATTCGTCATCTTCAGGCTTGTGTCTTCGGCTTTGTGCTTCTTGGAGTAATGTGAGCTTGCAGCTGCTTCTTCCTTTTAACTGCTAGTGGGGTGTGACTTGATTGGGTGGGGGCTTGGCTGTGTTCTGATTGGGTGGGGTGTATTCTCATTGGTTGGGGTTTGGCTGTGTTCTGATTGGTTGGGGGTAAGCCAACCCCCAACTAATCAGATCACAGCCAGGCCCCCAACCAATGAGAACACACCCCCACCCAATCAGAACACAGCCAAGCCCCACCCAATCAAGTCACACCCCCACTAGCAGTTAAAAGGAAGAAGCAGCTGCAAGCTCACATCACTCTGAGAAGCACAGAGCTGAAGACACAAGCCTGAAGATGATGAATGAGACTTCATCGAAACGTTGCCTAGATACTTCCAATCTTACGCGGGAGAAAACCCGAATAACCAAAGATATATATATGCCCCGACCAGGCACCCAGATGAAACCTAGCTTCCTAACTAATGATAGCCATCCATTTACCCGGAGCCAAGCTGCACTAAAGGCCTCCAATAAAGTAACACAATGTTGCCAGCCAATCAAGATACAAAAAGAGCCACAAAACAGACAGAAAATATTAGAAACACCAATCAAGCAGAACACAGCAAACTCCAAGACCAATAAACACAGACCAAGACTCCCAACCAATCAGGATGAAGAAAAAACCATTCTGGCACAGCAATGGGCTGCCCCAAATTTAAATCTGAAACCACTGTGAAAGTCTGACTCACAGACGAACACAATACAGAAGCCTGATGATGGCAGATGAGATTCTGCCGAAACATTGCTACAACTTTAAAAGCACAACTACCATGACGTGGGAAAATACCCGAACAAAGCTGAATGCCACATATATATATATGTGTGTGTGTGTGTGTGTGTGTGTGTGTGTGTGTGTGTGTGTGTGTATATATATATATATATATATATATATATATATATATATATATATATATATATATATATATATATATATGGATCTTTGGTTATTCGGGTTTTCTCCCGCGTAAGATTGGAAGTATCTAAGCAATGTTTCGATGAAGTCTCATTCATCATCTTCAGGCTTCTGTCTTCAGCTCTGTGCTTCTCAGAGTGATGTGAGCTTGCAGCTGCTTCTTCCTTTTAACTGCTAGTGGGTGTGTGACTTGATTGGTTGGGGGCTTGGCTGTGTTCTGATTGGGTGGGGGGTGTGTTCTCATTGATTGGGGGTTTGGCTGTGTTCTGATTGGTAGGGTGTTGGCCATGTTCTGATTAGCTGGAGGTGTGTTCTGTTCAGGTGGGGGCTTGGTTGTGCTCAGGTTGGTCTTAGTTACTGGGGGATTTGAGCTGGTGAGCTATGATCTTGCTGTTTGGCTTCGAGTTCGTGGTCGTGCTGCATCTTCATGGTAGGGGTCAGTTCGCTTTATGTATGGCTCAGAGGGGTTTGAAGTGGGTAGTGATGCAGCTGCAGTGCGGCTTCTGGTCTGTGGTCGTGTCTCATCTTCTGTGTGGGTGTGAGTCTGCTTTTTACGTGGAAGTGTGGTGGTGGCATCTTGTGTGGCCCTCGTGGGTGTGGGTCTGGTGTCATTCATCATGTTAGGCACTCGTCTGTTCATGAGGGCGGGTTTCCAAATGGCTGGTAAGCGGGAGGTGTCATCTCTTTTATTCATGCTGTGTGGGCGTTTTTCTATCTCTATGGCTTCTCTAATTATTCTGTTGTTGAAGTGTTCAGTTTTGGCGATAGTTCTGGTATTTTTAAAGTCAATCTCATGTCCTGTGGCTTTGAGGTGTTGGACCAGGGAAGAGGTCGGTTCTTCTTTTTGATTGAGTTCTTATGTTCTTCAACGCGTGCACTTATTCTTCTGTTAGTTTGTCCAATGTATGTGGTGGGGCAGGCGGTGCAAGGGATTTCGTATACTCCTTGGCTTTCTAACTCGATTTTGTCTTTAGGGTTTCTTAGGATGGTGGATATTTTTCTGTTTGTGCAGAATGCTGTTTTAATGTTGTGTTTTTGGAAGATCTTGCTGATTTTGTCTGTAGTGCCTTTTATATATGGGAGGAGGGCTTTGCCGTTCTCTTGTTCTTTGTCTTGGATTTTGGTTGGGGTTTCTTTTTGGATTAGGTATATATATATATATATATATATATATATATATATATATATATATATATATATATATATATATATATGTTTTCTTAAGTTTCGCGGTACTTACATGTATGGTGTTCGGCTTGGTTGGGTATTTTCCCACGTCATTGTAGTTGTTCTTTTAAAGTTGTAGCAACGTTTCAGCAGAATCTCATCTGCCATCATCAGGCTTCTGTATTGTGTCCGTCTGTGAGTCAGACTTTTACAGTAGTTTCAGATTTGAATTTGGGGCAGCCTATTGCTGTGCCAGAATGGTTTTTCTTCATCCTGATTGGTTGGGAGTCTTGGTCTGTGTTTATTGGTCTCGGAGTTTGCTGTGTTCTGCTTGATTGGTGTCTCTAATATCTCCACACCACAAGCCAGGCAAACACCTGGGCACAAACAGATCCCCCTGATACCTCCAGCTCAAACACATCCCAACCAGGCACCCAGATGAAACCCAGCTTCCTAACTAATGATAGCGCGTCCATTTACCCGAAGCCAAGCTGCACTAAAGGCCTCCATTAAAGCAACACAATGCTGCCAGCCAATCAAGATACAAAAAGAGCCAAAAAACAGACAGAAGATATTAGAGACACCAATCAAGCAGAACACAGCAAACTCCGAGACCAATAAACACAGACCAAGACTCCCAACCAATCAGGATGAAGAAAAAAACCATTCTGGCACAGCAATAGGCTGCCCCAAATTCAAATCTGAAACTACTGTAAAAGTCTGACTCACAGACGGACACAATACAGAAGCCTGATGATGGCAGATGAGATTCTGCTGAAACGTTGCTACAACTTTAAAAGAACAACTACAATGACGTGGGAAAATACCCGAACCAAGCCGAACACCATATATATATATATATATATATATATATATATATATATATATATATATATATATATATATATATATATATATATATATATATAATTTGTAAAACAATAAAAACTAACAAAAACTAATATGCAAAAGATGAACAAAGAAAAGAAAGGGGAAAGTACAGAAATCAAAGAAAAGAAAAAAGAATATGAAGAAGTTACTTCTGATTTTCTTTTACAGCAGGTATAAGTATAAATGTAAATTAACCTTATACTGTTTGGTCACAGCATTGTTTACATTTCTTCTGTAATGCATTTTTTTTCTAGTCAGCAAAACCATATATGATAATTTCTTTTTTTCTGTTTCTGAGATGTAGATAAGGGTTTTCCAAATGTAGATATTGTTCTAATTAAAGCAGTTGATATGGCCATCTCAACAAGCTCCATCATCTTCACC
This sequence comes from Notechis scutatus, assembly GCF_049901735.1. Taxonomy (NCBI): domain Eukaryota; kingdom Metazoa; phylum Chordata; class Lepidosauria; order Squamata; family Elapidae; genus Notechis; species Notechis scutatus. Next base: position 122,396,243 of record NC_142011.1, read on the forward strand.
ATTCATTCTTCCATCATTTCTGCTTTGTGTATGTAATAATCATCCTGCAGTTGTCATATATAAAAATGAAATTCCATGGATTTTTCAAGCTGCTTATTCATCAACCCTTGACATCTTGTCTTTCCAAGAAATGTTGCTAAGGAATCCATTTGTAACAGAATGTCTGTTTGGTCTTTCTTCTCAACCCTGAGCAATCTATTTATTTCATATATTTTCATTATAGTTTCTTTATTATGTTAAGAAAAACACCAGCTTTGGGAATTGAATATTTTATAATCAAAAAGCTACCCTGAAATCTATGGGAAATCAAATAGCAAAATACAGATTCAAGACATTAAATAAAAGTGAAATGTGAAAGTAAGTCACATCTGCTTTACTATGAAAATAGCCAAAAAAAGAATTTTCCAGAAAGTGGAGCTGGAAAAAGAACATTGCTCAGATGGAAAAATCTTTGGTAAAATTTGTAAGGGAGTTTCAGTTACATAAGAGGCTCTTATTTTGATTTGTGTCGTGTTAGAACCAGGTATAGTTACAAGATTTGAAATCAAGTTTCAGTTGTAATTTAACTTTTAGAATTTTGTCTATTAGTATATCTCTTTGTATCTTTTTTTTTTTTTTTGCTTTTTTACATGTTCACCAAGTCCACAAGTCCATCATAAACTTACAATGAGTAAAATGTCCCTTCATGTTGTTCACATTTCCAACAAATATTCAGGATATATTATAGATAATTTGTCTAGTGACAAGTACCAGCAATACATCATCTTATAAACATTCTTTTTAAAGCTTTTTAAAGCTAAAATATAATTTCATTCCTTTTAATCATGTATTTTCTCATTGATCTATCTGTATGTTACACCCAAACATTTTAGCCCATTTTATCATACATTTTTTTCATTTATGCTTCTTCTCTCTGATATCTTATATTTATTTGTACTCTTCCAAGAATCCCTCTTTATTTGTACCCCATCCAGAGTCTCTCTGAAAGTGCGATGTGTGATTTGATAAATTTGATAAATAAAAGAAATTTTAAAACTCAGCAAAGATTTATACATTTTAGCATTAACATGGTCATCATTAGCACACAATTCTATTTCAAACTCAATCTTATTTTCTTCAAAACTATAACATTTTATCCTACTTTAAATTTTTCATTCATCTCTAGATTTTCCAAGGATTTTCTTTATAATAGATATGGAGGGTACAAAAAGAGAGAGAGAAATTACTTTGTACCAATGGAAGAGCTGTTGTTCAATGTCATAGTTTAGACTCAGAATGCTTAATTTGGTCAAATTGAGGGCCTGAGGCTGAGCTTTGGAGAATCAGATGGTTATGGATTGGACCTTTGAGACCGACTAAGACATGTATAGTTCTGGGTGACAGGACTAACTAGACTACTGGAAGCATGGAGTACTTAGTTATGGAGGTACAGATTAAATGCCTATTAAATGCACTATTCTTAGACATATATACTCAACAAATATTGCATGTATGTATGCGTGGGCATGTGTGGTTGTGTGTGTGTTGATATTTATTCTACAGATTGCAATTAAGCTAAATCATTCACCTATTCATAGTCTCTTCTACTGCTTGTTTGTACACTACTCCTTACCCTATCTCAATAAATTTAGAAAAAGGATAAAAGAGTTTCAAACCAAGTCTAAATTCCAAAGGGACCTGTACCCAAACAAAAAATGGATTTGGAGGGGAGAGGTTCAACATTTCTGGTAAATCCTCCACCCCTTCTTCCTAATGTTATTTTAATATTACTTCAAGTTCCTAATAAATGAATTGTCCTCAATAATTCTTCCATGTATTTTTCTTGATAATGATCTATAATGAGTTATCTCTGACTTCTTCTGGAATATTTGTATTCTTCAATAGCCTGATATTTGTATTCTTCACCTGTAGCTTGATATTTTGTGGTAGTTTCTCATTCAAGAACTAACCAGGTTCAACCCTGTTTTGCCTTTTATGATCAGCGAGGATTGGTTAGAGGCTGCCACCTAGCTAGATATTTATATTAGTAACTGCAGTAACTTAAGATCTAACTGATATACAACATTTTACAATGAGAAAACCACAATCTTCTAATGCAACTTTGATGTGTTTCATAAGAATGTTAGATTAAATAACTTATGATTTGTACCAAAATCTATAATTAACTGTTCTGATTCACATCATCCCAAAATAAAAAAATAAAAAATCCTTCTGTTGTGGGTGTTGGGTGTGCACACGCCACCAATGTTACACCCATTGCTTGATCCTAGTGGAGAAAAGAAGCATAGTTTTAACATTATTTCAACAGTTTGAAAAAAAATACACCCCCCTGAGAGAGATTGTGCAAACTTTACAATTGGTTCTACATTTTCAACCCGTCTAGCAGCTTGCTTGTATTTTTCACAAAGGTGAAAGAATACAAGCTTCATTTTGCAAAAATGTTATAGTAGATAATAAGCTACTAGTTGCCATAAATATTGTCATTTAAATCGTATAGTATTTTAATGTGCTTTATTGAGTGGGGCTCTGTAAACTGTCATGTCACATTTCCTTTTTTCTATAATGAATTAAGTGCTGATGAGTTTTTCTGTCATCTGCTTTATGGTGAGTTCATCTGTCTAATGGCTGGGATTATGGAAATGATGGGAACGAAGGCTTGAGAGGAGCTGTTATTGGACACATTCCCCTCAAAGTGGCTCAGTGATTTATTTATTTGCTATTCATTTCAGCTTATATGCTGCTCCATTTCTGAAAACTCTGAGTGGCTTATGGTACGCTGACAAGTAGGATTAAAATTTACAATGAAGTCCACCCATAACAAATTACAACAGTCTGAGGTGCCACATTTCAGGGGTAATATGATCATATGTATTCAAACTCCTCCTGCTGATGTTGTAACTGCTTTGCAGAAACATAAGAAGGAGGGGATGCTCAGGATAAACAGAGTGAGGCTATTGGCAGGGGTAGGGTGTCACCAAGAAGGCTTGACTGTAAAATCCTGGGGAATGGTATTTTCTCAGTATGTGGGACTTGCAGCAAGTTTTTTATTCTGGATCTTACCAGGCAGGTAGATTTAATCAGAAAATACCCTCAGTGATAACTAGGCCCTGCTACATGTGTAACTTTGAAAATGCAAACAGAAGCTCACTGCAGCCAAGGCAGCTTCCATAGAAGCAGTATTACCAGGAAAAATCTTAATGTACGCATAATTTCACGCTGCACAACTGAAGCTTCCAAGCCATCTTCAAGAGAAGCCTAGAAGAACAAATTGCAGTAGTCCAGCCACAAATTGTCATGTACATGAGTGATTGTGTCCTCTTCCAAAAATGGCTGCAACTAATGTACAAGATGCAATTATGCAACATTTTCTCCACAGCTTCCATTTGTATCTCTTGGCGCTATGAGCCCATAAAGACCGCTATCAAGGAGATTGCAAAACATCCAAAGTCAAACATTGACTGTCTCTGGATTCATTTGTCTGCATAATCCACCACCTAGACAGTCTAAGAGTCTGACAGCCTCCATGTACTGGGTTAAGGCCTTCACTATGATGTTCAAAAAAAGTATGTTCCCATCATAAACTTACAATGGAATTTTGAAAAACACTGGGAGTTGGATTGTCAAACAATAGGAATAAAGACCTGAGTTTAGTCAAAATTGTAGGACGCCTCCCATCTACACTTATAAGATGTTACTCTGCTTTGATTCAAACAGCATGATAGAAATCTACTTCAAATTCTTTACCCAAAATTTATCCAGCAGATAAATAAGGAGATGTCTTAACAAACAAAGATTACAAAAAGGAAGCTAGTCTTATTTTTGCAGGAGCCAATTCCACTAATGGGAGGCAGTAATTGTAATATTGTTCCCCTCGGAGCAAACAATTGTGCAGATATTTATGTCCCAAAATAGGTAAGACTTTATAATTTATTAGTACTGCCTATTGACAAAAGCACTCCACCCCACCCCAGCAACCTGTTTCCTTTTTTTTTTGGAACAATTTTGCCTCTTAGTGCCAAACTTTTGTTTTTCCAATTTCATATAACCTCATATTGATTTATATTTCTAATCATTCCATTTATATCAGGTATGTTGATGATTCTGTGTTATTCACTCTATATTTTTATTTATTTGTTTGTTTATCAAACATGCATACTGTCCACCTCGCCAAAGGCAATTCTAGGCAGTTTATGGACTTGAAAAAAATACAGAATAAAGCAATAAATAAAGATCTTAATTTTTAAAAAATAAAATAAAATAAAAAGGAGGGAAAGGGGAGGAGCAAAGTGGGCATGGAGAGGAGGTGGGGTGTTTTCTACTCTATTAGCCACCTCCAACATGCTACACTCCTATTAGGCCCCAAGCTAGCTGCCACAGCCATGTCTTCAAGTCCTTTCAGAAGGCCAAAAGAGTGGGAGCAGATCTGACCTCGGAGGACAAGATGTGCCAAAGGGCGGGAGCCACAGTAGAAAAGGCTCTTCTTCTGAACCCCATCAGCCAAAATTCCTATCTGGTTTGCTAATAACTGTATCCCTGAAAACACATATTTTACATTTCTATCTTTTTTATTTGTTTGCATTGATAAAGCACAAGAAATAAACTCAAAATGGAATCCAAAAAGTAGGGAATGGCTAGTCATTTATTGCAAGCAATAATTTTCATGACTGACATTTACTTTATTGGGTCATTCAATTGTTTTGTTCATTTTTTTTCTTTTTTCTTTGTACCAGAGGTGGTATTCAGCAGGTTCTGACCAGTTCTGGAGAACCGGTAGAGGAAATTTTGAGTAGTTCGGAGAACTGGCAGCAGAAATTTTGTGTAGTTTGGAATACCACCTCTGTCTGGCCCCACCTCATCTATTCTCTGCCTCCCGAGTCCCAGCTGATCGGCCAGGTCTTCTTTTGTTGCCCTGCACAGGAGAATGGAGCTGGAAAGCAGGTTAGTGGAGTGGGGAGGGAATGGGATTTTGCAGTAACCTTCCCCTGCCATGCCCACCAAGCCACGCCCACAGAACAGGTAATAAGAATTTTTGAATCCCACCCCTAGTTTGTACTATCACATATAGTAATAGGAATAAAAATTAGAGAGTCACCTTATTGGGCATATAAATTTTATAAACAAATAAAGCTTGATCATCCCTCTTCTGTTTTTCTCAAATGTTTAAGACATGCTTCATTCCAGAGCCCCAGTTACAAGAAAATAAAACATATACCAACCCTCTGAAGTATTTATGGGGATGGGCTCAAAAAATAAAAGTCAATATGGCCATGAAATTGAAACCCTGACTACAAAAGGCCTATGGAAAGATAGTGGGACCTCTATCATTTCATTGTGGATGTCATTTTGAGCATTTTTAACACACACACACACACACACACACACACACACACCAAGTCAGTTTAATAACCACAACCAGCAACCACTATTTATTTATATATAACCAGCAAGGTCTTCTCACACTCAAATGAATGGCCAATGATAAAGATGGGTGAATGAAAATTAACCACTCGTGACTCTTGACATTTCTTTCATAATGTAGGAAAACTGAGCTAACAGATGTCATTCTTGTTAGTGTTTCATTCATTATAAACCAGATGCATAACTGCTTACCATTCACATGTTATAGATAGGAAAAGCAGAGAGAGGCTTCTTTAAGGCTAACAGCAGGATTTCAAATAGCAGATTTGAACGGGGGCATTCCTAACACTTGGCTCTTAAATGCTAGCCTAAATTATATGTGTAGACCCATCAAATTACTGAAAATGATTATATATATATTCTTTACTTTACTTTATATTCTATTCTTTATTTTTACTTTGCTCCCATTTGTTGGAAAGAGCAACAAACCAATTACACTGAGTGGATCCTATACCAAGCCAGCAATCTTGTGCAAGTTTACTAAGGAGTAAATTCCACCAATCCCAACCTTTGAATACAGATACAGAGGCTCAAACTTCGAACTTCTTTAATGAGAAAGAACTGTCAAGTTTCTGTTGATTGACAGCTGAAATTCGGGGGAGGGAATTAAAATAATGACTTGGGAAAACAAGCCATTTCTAGTGTGGAATCCAAAATCATGTTGAGCAAAAAGAAATGCAAAGAGTTTCACCAGGGTGCCAATGCTAATCATGTCAAGATCATTTGCTTTTTGCATCTGTAGCAATAACAAAAAAGGGGGAAAATGAGAAGAGAAGATGGAAGAGAAGTCCTGGGAAGCAGCAGCTGCTGCTGTTGCTAGTCCCCGCTGAGTCCTGAGCCTTGGTGTCTCTGCCGGAAGGCACAGCAATCTGTTGACATCTTCAGCTCTTTACTACTCCAAGACACTCTGCTGTATCAAAGACAACCATCATCTGGATGAGTGAATGAAAATCAGCACCAGTAGTGTGAAGAAGTGGGACAAACACACCAAGCAGATGGCTGGAGGCCTGTTCTTTCCTGTTCTTGGAGCTGTTTACATTCTTAAGTGACTAATTTTGACATGTTCTACCACTAATGAAGTTTTTTTGGTGTGACCCAATAAACAGCAAGCAATGCATGCTGGGACCATTGTAATTTGGCTTTGGAGGCCCATTGCTATCTCAGCTCTACAAGTAGTCAATTAAAATTTTCTGAGCTTGACTAATCATTGTCAGGGAGCCACTAAAGCTTTGTCTCAAAAAAAGCAATTCTTCTCCCTTTGGTTGGTGTGTTTGTTTATTTTTAGAAGACCATTAATGAAGCTGAGGAGGAAATACTTGAAAAATCAAATATGATATCAAAGAAATTGCATTTCTCTCCATCACCCATTTCTATTTAGTAATTATCAGCTAGACCCTGAGGTCTTCATTTCAAATGAATTTGTCCGATGCCTCTAAAACAAAGGAAGGGAGAAATGAAACAGGGGACTCATGTTGGCTCAGCAGGCAGATGCCTATGAGAATGGATATTGAAATAGGGCTTTAGGCTCAAGCTGTATCTGAGTGATGGGAGAACATTAGTCTTAGTCTCTCTTCTTCACTGGTTTTATGCCACCTTTCTTTCCTTTGGAGTCAGCTTCCTTAGGATCTTCATCTTTCAGAGAGCCTTTGCTTTCATAAATTCTGCCCCTAATGGATAGCCACATGGAAGATTCTTGGGGATAGAATTCATCTCTCATTATATTCAACCTAGCTAGAACAAATTGAAGGAAATGCCATTAGAGGTACTTGGTGGCCATTTGTAGTGCAACAACCTTTACTCAGTATAGACAAAGCTTCATTCTGCTCTTAGAGGGAGATTTTCAAATGGGTATCCAGATATATTCTGTTCAGTGTATATTTACAAACTATATATTTCTATATATAATTAAAAGACATCCTTACACCAGAAAAGCCCATGACAAAATATAGGATCCCTAAGTCTTATGGCAACAATATTTAAGCTTTTGATTGAACAAATAGAAAGAATTAAAAGTCGACATCAGAATAGTTATTTTATTGCTTAATGTAGATATCTGTTTACAACTGTGATAAGGCAATGGCTAAATGCCTATGTTATGCTAAACCAGGGGTCTTCAAACTTGACAGCTTTAAGATTTGTGGACTTCAACTCCCAGAATTCCTCCTCCAGTCATGTTAGCTCAGGAATTCTGGGAGTTGAAGTCCACAAGTCTTACACTTGCCAAGTTTGAAGACCTTTGTGCTAAACCATGAAAATGCCAATCCGGTGCAAACAGATTTATCAGTTTTCTAACATTATTTTTTTAATCTTTATTTTTTTTATTCTCTCCAATGATACAGTAAGAAAGTTTCAAAATCCACTTAAACTGTTAAATGCTGACATCAGTGACACCTGACCCATCCATGAAGGTCCTCTTACTGGTAGCGCCCCCATTTCATGGGGTAAGTGAGGTTGAAGCCAGAAAGTATTGCTTTTCCATCATGGCATGAATATTGTGGAATAATTTTCCATCCCACCCCTAAAAATAGCCTGGCTTCTTCAGTGACAGCTTTCTTGAAGTTGAACTTTTCAAGAAGTCCTGACTGGAATATTGTTCCACATTAGTAACTATATTGTAATTTTTATTTTGGGGCTAGGTTCTTTATGGTCCTGTAGTATGTTATAATATTATTTGGGCTGTGGGTTGTATTTAAATTATTCTGTGTTATAAGCCATCATGATTTTGATAAGATTAGGCAGCATATAAATAGTGATAATTTTTGAATTGCTAGCAAATCAATACCGGTATTTGATAAAAAATATTATCTTAAAAGATGTAGTAGATGCTCTTTTTTCAGATAATGTAATATGAATACAACACATAATCAATATACTTTTTAACAGGTAAAACCATAAGATTGTTTTATACGTCTGCCTATATATCAGTGAAAGAATCTGGGATACTTAAATGGACCAGTCCAACATATTGGAAATCAGCTTTCTATTTTGCTAAACGCACACAAGCACACACACACACACACAAACATATGAACACAAAAAAATACAAGGACCGTTGTTCTTTTATTTTGACTTGAATTATTCTAGTCTGCCTTTCAGTCTGCTGCTTATGGATTGCACATAGCACACTAATTCAATTGAATCCACTCTTATTGTTCTTTATTAAAGTAATGTATTGTTGCAGCATGGGTGAATATTCTGAAGTCCTCAAGAGTTCTGAAGTAATGCAGAGAATTCATATATTTTGTTTCAGAAAATCAGAGAAATAATTAGAGTGTGGATATCACTGCCCTCTACTGTAAAGAAACACGGACCTGCTCATGGCAACTCACAATCCAGTCATAAGCAGATACGTATATTTTAAGCAAAGAAAAAAAACTATACCAGTTTTTCTTGTAAGAGGAATTGTGTCATACATGCTATGTCTCCTGCCTTAGTTTCAGACAAGATATTTATCTTCTTAAAAACATGAAGTCTGGGTCAGAATCTTCTGTACTTTCTGAAGCTATGCTTATATTCCTGTTTAATAAATATGCACTAAATCCTTTAAGTCCGTGATAGCAAACCTTTTTGTTGTGGTGTGCCGAAAGCACATGCATGCCGGCACCCACAATGCAATGAACCCCCCCTGCGTAACAACCCCATCCCCTTACCTGCACTGTGTATGTGCACACCTCCCAGATGATTTGAGGCCCATTTGAGGCCTTTTTCGCCCTCCCGGAGGCTTGAGGAAAACCTCTGCAGTCACAGGAGGCCGAAAAATGGGTCTTCTGGAAATACCAGAAGTGTCCGTTTTCATCCTTGGGAGGGCCTTTTGAGCCCGGGGGAGGCCGTTTTTGCCCTCCTGGGGGGTCGAGGGAAGCCTCTGTAGCCTTTGGAGGCCAAAAAAACGGCCCTGTTTTGGCACTTCCAGTATTTCTGGAAGGCCTGTATTTTGGCTTCCGGAGGCTGCAGAGGCTTCCCTTGAGCTTCCGGGAGGGTGAAAAAGGCCTCAAATGGGCCAAATATCAGCTGGGAGGTGCACGTATGTGCAGGTAAGTTTGGCTGAGGCTCGCGTGCCCACACAAATGGCTCTGCGTGCCACCTGTGGCAATGTACCATAGGTTCACCATCACGGCATTAAGTGCTATTCCAAAGAAGGGGTTAAAGCAAAAACAGAATATAATTCTATCTTGCAAAAGATATTAAGAGATTCCCTTACACACAAGGATGATCAAACTGTTTAGACACTATAATGAGATCTTCTACCATGGTGACAACTTCTTCCTCTAAATGGTCAAACCATTAGAGGAATCATTAAATCTTGTGACATTTCAGAATTTGGACTTGATCCAAAGATCATATCCAATGTAATCTCGCCCTTGTGGAAAGCTGGATGGAAATCCTCATCCCTCGTCACTATCTGTCCATTGCTTCCTTCAAGAGAAGATGCAGTTCCAATGCCCCGTATGTGCCATTGCATGCAACTAAGCATGCAGTGCTTCATTCACTTCGTGCATTACCACATTAAGAAAGATGCAAAACATATAAATAGACCAGAGAATTATAAGTCTTCCCTGACAGGAGAGTACATGGAGTGACTTCCATTTTGCTTGTCCTTCCTCCTAAAAGAGAAAGATAGCCCTCATTTCTTCTTGAAGATAAAAGTAGGAGGGTTGGTTGAAATGAAAAGGATAAGCAGGGAGTTGGGAAGAAGGAGGTCTGCTTAAAATCCTGGAAGGTTGGCTGGGCCAGCTGTCAGTCTGATTTTGATAGATAGGACAAATAGATAGATTTGATAGATATGACAGATTTCTCATTCCCTGCAGTACTATGAATGTTTGTGTGGTGCTAGTAGCACTAGTCAGGAATTCAACCCAAGGAATTTAGAATTGCATGAAAATCATAACTGAGCCATTTTCTATTCTTAATGACATTGGATCTCACCTCTATTCATTGGAGAGGGAGAGGAGAAATTGGTCCCAACCACTTTATTCTTAACACGTAGTATATTCTCTTGTATATTCTGTGTATGTACATACACTTACACACTCTGGGGGGGGGGACTTACACCCATATATACAGTGTGTATATGTGTGTGTAAGTGTGTGTGAATACATATACACACACATTATTAATTTGAAGCAAATGAACAGCATGGGAATATTGTAGCACAATACGTACAATACGCAGATTTTTCCTGCCCTTGTCAACATAATTAGACCTACAATTCATTCCTCACTAGCAATATTTTTCTTAGATTCTTAGTTTGGTTTGAGTATAAAGGTACTCAAGATTTTCTTTGAGTATTGGAGATGAGGAATTTTACCTAACACAATCCCAATTTCTCTGAAAATATTGAACAGTTTTTTTGTGTAATAAAACTAAGCTGCAGACACTTTGTCTGAAAAGTGTTATTTGAGAAAATTGGGCTGAGCTCTAATTATTTCCCTGCAGCCACTCCTTAGTTCAGAGGTCTCCAAACTTGGCAACTTTAAGATTTTAAGACTTTAAGCTATGCTGGCTGGAGAATTCTGGGAGTTGAAGTCCACAAGTCTTAAAGTTGCCAAGTTTGGGGACCCCTGCCTTAGTTCATCAAGTTCCTAGCTAGCTAGATTTCTTGCTATGTGTCATTCTTTTTTTTTGTAAGTTTTATTTGAGTTTTCACAAAAAGAAAAGAAATACAAGTAAAACATCTTTTTTGAAAGCAGCATAATCCCGGGTTACATCTCTTAGTACAGACACAAATTCAGGTTCATGCTCATTTTTATATTCCATTCCATATCTTATTACATTTTCTACATAGCTTCTCCCCTCTTTTAACTTTCTTAATTTTATTTTATTTGTTTCATCTCAATTCAAATAATTGTACTTATATTCTTTGTCTGTCCTGTTTCAACTGTCTGCTATCTTTTCTCATTAAACAAAATTTCTCCTGTAATCACTGATTGGAGTATGACGCCTTATATCTTTCCCCTAAAATTATAACACTTAATATAATACATAACTTCCATTCGGATTCTGCTTGCTACATTCTAAAACTACACACTGTATTCTTGAAGAAAGAAAAAAACATAAATATATAATATAATTAAAACAACAATCCATTCCAATTCAATTCTATCATTAATATTAATATTCATTTAAATCTTAACATTTTGCACATTACTTTTCAAATAAATATCATACTTCTATGGGAACAATTATAAACTTTCCATAGTTAATCCCCCCCCTTCACTTGTATTTTATAAAACATTGACTAATTAAAATGTTCCCGTTCCTTCCTAATTCAATTTTCTCATTTATTTCATTTCATTTATTTTATTCACAAACATTTCACCAAACCACACCAACTACTTTATCCCTCTTTTTAATCATGTTGTTTCCAATTTTCTAAAATTATTTCTATTACAAATATAACAATACAATCTTATGTACCTTCACAGATTTTCACCCATTATCTCTAAATAGGTCCTGTTTCTTTACATCTTGCTCCAAACCTTTGTAACTTCTTTTCCTTTCCTTCTTCCCTCTCTTCTTCTCTCTCTCCTTTTTACTCCCCTGTCTCTCCACCTCCATTTCCCTCTTCTGTATTCCCCTTTTCTGTTGCTTTCCAACATTATATCCACTTTTCAAATTATTTTTCCCTTCTTTGGCTGTTTTTTTTAGTCTTAAATTCTCCATTCTCTTTCCCCCCTTTCCCCTTTCTTCCCCACATAGAGTTACTTGATTTCTTGCTATGTGTCATTCTTATTAGCTGTGGACAACAGTCATTCACCTTGATTGTTAGTAAGATGCTACCAAAAGACAAGTTCCTGATATAACTTATCTTGACATTTAACTTACACTCAGCTATTTTATGCCTATGATGTTAAAATGGAGTGTTGTCATTTTGAGTATTAAAATGGTTTTCATTGTAATGTACTAGAGCAAAAGTGTAAACAAGTGGTACTGTATGAGAAAAAAAAATATCCATATTTATAGAAGCACCATGACCACTTTCTTCCACAATGGATATTTGCCAATCCACAAAGCAAAGGGGAGATAATCTTCTGGGTGCAGGTGCAGTTTTGTAGTTTTGCCAGCAAAAATATCACATGATTTCTAAAGGTAGACTGACGTTGTTTTAATCCTGTGGTAACATGCCATTTCTTTTCAAAATATTGGAGATATTATTGTTGCTTAAATTCAAAAGTGAAGCTGAGCAAGGAGAAGACAGATGATCAAACAGCATTATAAGTATACTTGTAACTACTATAAGAATAATTATGACCTTAATTTTATTATCTGGTATGTCAGTCCCACTAGGTAGACCACACCAGGAAACTAATTATGACTAAAACAAAGGAAAAACCTTCATTCTCTCTTGAAATATTTACAAAATGGTTGTCGGATCAGGAAACCAACACTGTAGGAGGGACAAAACTACTTTTATTAAGAATGGCTACTATAACAGAAACTTGCAGGTCTGGTTGTGCTAAACCTCCTCCCCCTTACTGTAATCCAGTGAATCAGGGGAGGGGCTGCCTGAGCTGCTTTTGAATGTTATCTCATTATTCTGGACTTTAAAAATGTTTGGTTCCTTTTGCTCAAGTAACATTTCTTACACATTTCCATCAAGGCTATATTCCTTATTCTCTACAAGTGCGAGGGGGCAGGAGAAGGAAACATAAGCCATCATCCCAAACAGCACCCATCAATTCCCGAATTGAAGTAAAAAAAAAATTAAATATTTTGTATTCCCCCACCACCACAACTTAGGCCTACATAAAGGCACGAAATGCTAAAACAGCTATTAACCTATTTCTGTATCTGTAAGTTTGGACGGTTAATGAAAAGTCAACTCAATGTGGATATGATAGAAAAAATAATGCTTTATTGAAACTTTACCCAATTTCTTTTTTAACCACGGTTGTCCAATGTGGTGGGAAAAAATTGCTTCCTGCAAGAAAAAGAAAATATCATTTTGGCAAATACATAAAAGTGTCCTAAATATGACTCATGCTCTAAGTCAGATGGAATCAACTGCTGAGATGGGTTACATAGTCAGCTCATTGAACTATTTCACACACATATTCTGACAGACTTCTAGGCAAAAGTTTACACAAGTCCTGCTACTGTTATTAATAAAACAATCATTCTGAGAGGTTGCCAGATTCCAGCATAATTCCTGGTCTTCAAAAATATTTTTTGCTAAAACAGTAAAACTTCTACATAAAACAACGATGTATAAAAACCATAAACTTCCCAGCCTCCATTAATTGTCAATCTGTGGCCAAAAAAAGAAAACAGGTCTAGCCTGTGGCATTAAAAGCCTTTGTACATTCTATTATAGAAGGACAGAGCTATAGATTTGAATTCTTAAAATGAACTGTTTGCTAAAATACCTTAACCTAATCACTTGGTCCTCCTTCCCATTATCACCGTTATTTGAAATATGTAACTTTTCAAGTAGTCCTCATCTTATAACAGTTTGTTTAGTGACCATTCAATGTTACAATGGCACAGAAAAAAGTGACTGATGACCATTTTTCACACTTAGAACCATTGCACTACCCCTTGGTCACCTGATCAAAATTCAGATGCTTTGCAACTGCTTCATATTTATGCAGCATCCTGGAGTCATGTGATCAGCTTTTGCAATCTTCTGAGTCAATGGAGAAGCCAGATTCACTTAACAATCATGTTATTAACATAACAACTGCAGTGATTCACTTAATAACTGTGGCAAGAAAGGTCGTAAAATGAGGCAAAACTCACTTAACAAATGTTTCACTTAGCAACATAAATTTAGGGTTTAATTGTGGTCTTAAGTCAAGGACTACTTGTATTTCTTAAAAGGCAAGCAAAATAAATTTTCTAAGCAACAATCTAGGAGCCACAAAACAAGGGTGATTAAAATGAAGTGATTTATACTGATCTGTACATCATCTCTGATTAATATCTTTCATAGGATGGACCATGTAAACATAATTGGCCCTGAAATTTTCCTGCAAGCAAAATCTCAGGAATTTCTGTGGGTAATGAATACAATTGTTCTGAAGGCTGAATTTCCTCCTGATACTTCCATCTAATTCTGTCCCAAGCTTTTACCAGTGGTAGAACTAAAAGGGAATTCCTTTACAATGCTTAGGAGAAGTCTAAAGATCTGCAGAATGTGAAACCACTCGGATGGAAAGTCAGTAGACACCAAACATAATAAATATAATTCTTTCTCTCATCACTGCCAGAAACAAAATCCACATCCTTGTAGGAGAAGCTGTGAATGTTTAAATTTTACTTTTCAAAAAACAACAACAAGAGTAAAACTGCCAAGGGTCAGCTAAAATTGCTCCACGGGCTGCCTGTGTGATAAAGGGTGCCAGCTGGCTCTCCTTAATCTCCTTGAAGTTTGGAGCCCCCCAAATTCCATCTAGTGACTTGGAGTCAATCTAGCCAGCGCTGCATTACTTTTTCTCCTTGAAGGCATTCTTCACATGTTGTTCCTGAAAACCTGCTGTGGCTCTTATTGTACAGTCTCTAATCTGCCTCTCCTTGTAACCTCCTCTGTATGTCATAGTGTTTTGTGTATATAATTACATAGTTCTAAAGTAAGACAAATTGAAATGTCTATTATGGAAACATCCAGTTGTAACTCTCCTAAACAATAAGCTATGTGTAGGAAGCTGTACAGAAAGAACACGCTTAATAACCTAGAGGCTGGGTGCAGTTTCATGGTGCTTCAAAGCAGTTCCTATTTTAAATCTTAGTACCGCTTGAAGCTAACAACTGACTTTATTACTGTTC
This sequence comes from Notechis scutatus, assembly GCF_049901735.1. Lineage (NCBI taxonomy): Eukaryota > Metazoa > Chordata > Lepidosauria > Squamata > Elapidae > Notechis > Notechis scutatus. The sequence goes on from NC_142011.1 coordinate 122,411,423, forward strand.
CAAATAAAAACAAAACAGTGAAAAGAGGCTCTGTTTTTAATAGGCTTTTCTGAAAGACTGCCAGCATTTATAGAATGAATATATTATAGAAATTGTGCCATCTGTTGTATAACAAGTACATATTGGCAGAAGACATTTCTGCAAGGGGAAAAAATGCAAGGGTTAATAGGGAAGTTACCCCAGTTGGAGCTTGTCTGACATTGAGATCCAAATTTCAACCCAGCCTAAATCAACCCAGCAACTTATGAGCTGGCTATCATTGGATGACCATGACAGCAGTTGTCCACAGTTAATAATCACAGACTGCCCAGTGGATTCCCCCTTTGAAGTCTCCAATTGATACAGTGTTTCTATCCACCATGTCTACTACTTCTTCACTCACTATCTTCAGTCTCTGGCTTCTCCTTAAGAAGAAAAGGAGGAAGTCATTGGGACTTGCCTTCTCTGCAACATGTTTGGCTTTGTGCTCAAGTGCCAAGAAGGCAGCAAATGCTGATAATTAAGGATGAGGGGATAGTAGGGAAAAGGATTCTCCTTCCGTGCTTATAAGGCAGCAGCTCATACAATCAACTAGCAGCCTCTCAGCAAGTGGTTCATGGCATACTGTATAAATTAGTCCTTAGGGTTCCCACTTCTCTAGTTAAAGTCACCCAATAATGATGAATGTCTTAAGTGCCCTGTAAATAAAGTCTAGTGTCTCTAGAGTCTGAGTGATGAAGTAGCAGTGGCATTGTTGAGCAGGTTACTGTTGGGTGACCTGTTGTACATGCCTGTTGCTGTTAGTTCCGACAGCTGCTGCTACAGTGCCTCAAATAGCCCTGAATACATAGTTACTGGCTGGCAAGGCTATGTCAACTGAACCTAAGTTATGCTAACATTTGAAGAAACATAATGTGTCACCTGTCATTGCAGAGGTCTCTCGGTGTTGCTCAAGGTCTTGGTGCTTAATAAAAAGGATTCTTCATCCAGATATCATACTCTGAGGTCTGATTTTAATGTTCCACACATATACATAGTCATTCACCCTATCAGCAGTGATGGGGAAAGAGAGCCTCTCTTCACAATTGTTTGGAAAGGAAAATGGGCAAATGATAACGCACATGCTAATTTGACACCGGGTGCCCTCTTTAGGGACAAAAAGTTTTTAAATGATGTTGTCACTGAAATATAATGGCTGGCTTCAAAATGAAGGTTCATTTGGGACACTGAGGTGATTAGATGTTAACTTAGATTTTATTTACATTATTTGTCTATGTTCTCATTGTTCACATAGCAACAGACACCTGGGTATTGTACCTGAAACCTGGCCTGGCTATTTCTTTCTTTTTTTTTCTTAAATATTTAAAACTTTTCTTTGTGTGGCCCCATGAAAGTATGACTTGAAGCATCCTATCTTAGTGCTGTTTCTTGGCTTTCTGTTTTCCAACACTTCTTATCTGACCCTTTTTAATGCAAATAATATGTTGTATCACGAAGCAATGACCTTCCACCAAATATTATAGATGAACTTTCTTGAACATCTTCAACCAAAGTTTCTGTTCTTTTTCCACTCATATTTAGAATAACAAAAGAGGTAGAATGTTATTGTTTAGAAGATGTGCTTTATAGCACTGCACCCACAGACATTTATGGAGTTGGTAGTGTTCCTCAAACCTACTGGATTCTTTGTTAGATTGTTACTCTTTGCCTTGATGGACCCAAGAAGCTTTCTCGCCATCATTCCTTGCCTACATTCTCCCATACTTTTGTTGCCTACAAACCAGACACCAGACTGAGGTATTTAAAATTTGGTTATTGGATTAGCAAACAATCAAATATTTGAGATTTGGCCATGTGCATCCAAGTATGAGGAAGAATCATCTATGGGGGCTCACTGATTCCCAGAGTCTATCCACATAGATTTATTATGTGTTATATTCAGACTATGCTTTTGGAATGTTTAGCTTCAGGATAGAGTGCCACAAGAGATAGTTACATATATTTGCCAGCAGCTCATTTTCCCAGCAAGTGTCATAAATTAAAAGACCATTGGATTGATAGATAACTGTAGTTTAGAGCAATGTTTCCTGCCTGCTGAATGTACAGCTGCTACTAGAGTAAATGCAGAGGTCACCCTGGTTTCTTCCCCGTGGCTTTTCCAGGTGTTGCAGCCTCTGTAGCATCTGGAAAAAGACAGCACTTTTCCTCAAGTCACCAATAGTTCTATAGGAGCAGAAAATTCCTATTATATCTTATTCCCCTGTAACAAAAAAAAATGCAAAGAAAAAAATCATAGCCTCAAAGATCCTCTAGAGTAAAATTAAAAAAGAAACCAAAATATTGGTGCTATAAAATATATTTCTCAACCGGGCGATATCTAGAATGCAACATGTTGCTCTTAGTTTTAATGGATCTTTGCTTATTGTTGCCACATACAGCTAAAAATGTGTTTGGTTTGATGTAAAGGGGCTCAAAAATGCATAGGCAAGTCTGAATTTAGGCTCTGGTTGCATAACCATTGACCCAGGGCACCAAAACTTAGGAATTGCCAACACTTTAGCTCCTTCTATATCCTTCTGTATAAAAATGGAAATCTTTGCCTCAACGGGAAGGGCACTATGAGTCAATATGACCTACGCCAATGTACCTTTTAGTCTACCCTATGCATAGGTGGTAGATGTTATTTTACCAGCCAGAGACCAATATCAGAATATTAAAAGAAGGTCACTCCCAAAGAAAACTCTTCCAAATCTAGCTGATGAAAATAGATTGCTTGAGCAAATGGCTGTTGGTCAGCTTCTGTTAAAATTGCATGAAACTAATTTGCTCTGACCATTTCAATAGATCTCATACCTTTTTGGGGAGTGGTTGGGGGGGAGACAGAAATTGCTTTGGTTGATCCATGGCATTACTTGCTCCAAGTAAGAGGTAGGAGAATTGCAAGCCTTTTTTCTTTTTCTGGTTTTCAGTCAATAGTTCTATGCTCTCTAATTTATATTGGGAACTTATCAGTAGTGTTAATCAGTGATGTCATCAAAGTGAACTATCAGATCCAGTTATCAAACTTTACCAAATATGACATATCAAATCCCATCAATAAAGGCCCTAACTTTAAGATCACCCTCCACTTGATTGCACTGAACTTTGGTAACCTTAGGCCATGACTGTATTGAAAAACTATATTTTTAACCAAACCCTATTTTGACTCCTTTGGAAAGAAAGAAAGCCCTAATAACAAGGTTTTATTTTTGTTGAGATTTTAAAATCAGTACCTTAAATGCAGAGCATAAAGGGTTTTTTTACATCACAGCCTGGAACAAGAAATGTATACAAACAGTACCTTACAGGAAGCATAAAGGAACCCTTTAAAAAGTTTTCCAAAATATATACATAAGATCACACTTTATAATCTCACAATGAAAATTTGGTCCAAATTATAGCTGTAACTTGAAGATTATCTTTATCTTTCACAATTATCAAATTTGTGCTTAGAAGACCCCACAATGAAAAGATATTTTTTTGTCAAACAAGAAGGCAATGCTGAAGATTTAGGTCTCGTATTGAACATTGTTAATTGTGACAAAATCAACTTCCAGAGTCTAAAACTCTCCTGCTTACTGCTTGTTTGAGAAGAAGGGTGAGAAAGAGATAATGGTGGTGTTAGAAACAGTGGGCAGTAGAAACATAGATATTTTGAAACTCTCTAAAAGTGTCATACAACAAAAAGGCTCAACATAGTCAGCCTATGTTAAAGTTATTAAACATGATGTGAACAATTGTGGAGTTTGTACATCCTTTCTCTTGCATTATAAATGGGCTGTCCAATTCTGGAAAATCATTTTTTTTATCAAATATATGTTGGAACATTGTGATGCACAATCTGATCTCTAATGTCTATAATGTCTCAACATGTCAAATAGCTTGAGAATTGTTGGCAACATTCATGTTTTGAAGATGATGAGTTGTTTTCAACAAATAGCAACTTAGAGAAGTAGGTGATCATTCATCAGTAGAAAAGACGTTTAGATACAACATTTTCCAAGATGCTATTTACAACTGCCAAAGTCATTTTGGGTAGATTTAGCAAACATTACCCCAGAAGAACACAAGCTAAGAAAAGGCCCCCTCTTATCCAATTGGCTTATTTGCATTATAAAAAGGAACAGTAAAAAGCAGTAGTTCAATCACTGAATATTGGTTTGATCAAGATGTGAGAGAGGGTGCCCAGAAATAGCAATAGCAACAGAACTTAGACTTATATACTGCTCCACTTTTATGGCGCTCTCTGAGTGGATTACAATGTTAGTGTATTGCCCCTAACAATCTGGGTCCTCATTTTACTGACCTTGGAAAGATGGAAGGCTGAGTCAATGCTGAGCCTGTCAGGATCGAACTCCTGGCAGTGGGCAGAGTCCACCTGCAATATTACATTCTAACCACTGTGCCATCAGAAATGGAGGGGTTTTTAAAAAATTAGTAAAAGTTGGGCTAAAATAGTAGAAGGCTATATTATATAATACTAATAAAGTTCTGGTAAAGGCAACGAGAAGACATTCAAAGAAAATTTTCCTATGAAATCACCACAATTCTGAACTTTATAGAGAAATAAATGAAAAACTTGAGTGATAGTTTCTACTACTGGTTATGGCTTGGAAAATATGGTGATAAGTGCTATTATAGCACTGAAGGAACATTGACAAAAGCCCCCATATTAGTAGATATTTCTAGCTGTAAAATATCTCCAGAGTTTAATTTTCAGTTGAGCCTCTTTAGGACAACAGCCTCAGTTTCACTATGAGTGACAAAGTGATAAATATGGTAACATTCTAAAAATGTCTTGAGAGGGTTATTTAATAATTCCTTACATGCATCTGTTTGCAATTTGTAAAGTGTTTTGTCTGGAAGATATTCTGAAAGGTGGCAGCTACATCTCTCCCCAATTTGTCAGATCAAGGAATGGCCCTGGCATATTCAGATGGTACATCTATCACAGATGATTGGTTTCTAGCAGTTTTGTTTAAAATCTTTGAAACATCTATGAAACCGGATGGCCATTGCTGATCTAGACCAAATGCTACCATAATTCTATGGAAATTGATCTTTGTGCATTTATGAAAGGTGCAAGCCTCTTAACCCTAAAAGAAAATGCTTTCCCTGTTTCCTGGAGTGTTTTTTATTATGTTTTCTACTACCTTAATGTAAGGAATGCATATCTTCATAACTCGTTACATGATCAGGCATGTGTTAAATATTATTTTTACTCCAACATATTGAAAGACTGTGGGGAAATGTTCACAAGTTAGATTAAAAATGTATTGCTATTGGTAATATGAGCGCCGAATTGGTGAAGTGGTTCAGGCTAGAAACCAGGATATTTTGAGTTCTAATCCCTCTTTAGGCCAAAACCAGCTGAATAATCTTGGACCAGTCACTTTCCCCTCAGCCCTAGGAAGGAGGAAATGAAAAAGCACTTCTCCAAAATCTTGTCAAGAAAGGAACTTGTTCAGGCAGTCCTTGAGAATCAGACACAATTGAATGAGGGGGAAAAGTTGGTAATACAGATTAATATAGAGTTCAGAGAGACTTTAATGTGCAGATTAAAAAAAAACCTCAACAAATATAAGGCTGTATTAGAACTTTATTTCAAAAGCAGTCAAAATAGGATTGGCTTCAAATTCCAACCCTTCTAACCCTCTCCCTAACCCTAATTTGACATACATTGCAAAATGGCAAGACATTTTTTGTAGCTTGGTAGAATGTTGACTACAAAGGAGAAAAACAATAGAGAAATTTTAAAACAAGGAAATACTAACAGAAAGATAATGAGTAGTGTGTGGTCCACCATGAAGAATGGATGAAATGAAGACAGATGTGTATATGTATATGTATATGTGTATGTATGTATGTATGTATGTATGTATGTATGTATGTATGTATGTATGTATATGTGTGTGTGTGTGTGTGTGTGTGTGTATATATATATATATATATATATATATATATATATATATATAATTTTATTTTTTTATTTCAGTTTATTACAGTCATAGATCAGAGATCATACAGCTGTGCATAAGAATATGGTTCTGTTCACTTCATTATATGAAAATGAGAGTTTGACATATTGGGAAAACATAAAAGCAAGCTAAGTACAGTGGGAATGAGGTATTTGAAATATATATGTGGTAAAACAAAGAGAGGGCTTCAAAAATGAATGGCTGCTGAAGTTGTTTAGGCAGAATTAATAAGAATCAAATCACAAAATACTTTTCATCTATCTATTTTTGATACTATTTAATCTTCTAGATTTATAATACACTAAAATACAATAACATTTTATACAGGAAGTAAGAACGATACAAAACAGTTCAGCACAGGAAAACATAAAATAGTTGCTAATAATAACTACAGTATGTAAAATTCAGATAAAAATTATAACCAATCTGTAAAGGTCTTGAACAAGACTGTGGTGTTTAAAGGTTAGCACACTCCTAGAGGGAGGATGTTTTGTGATAAAACTGCCAAAACTGAGAAGCAATGCTTTCTGACCATCCCTCATCTTGCTAAAGTGGGTCATGTGAGTAGCATCTTTGGATAGTTCAAATCTAGTGCAAGTTGAAGGTCCTGTAAATATTTAAGTGCCAAGCCATAGAGCGATGATGGCGAACCTATGGCACACTCTCTCTGGGAATGCGAACTGTCTCCCTGGCTCATCTCCGCTGTGCATACCCACATGCCTCCTGCCAGCCAGCTGATCTTTGGGTCTCTGCCACGCATGCATGGGGGGCATTACACATGCAGGAAGGCATTGCACATGCACAGGATGCACATACATGTGAGGGTATGGGTGCATGCATGGGGATGCGCCGTGGACGCCCATGCATTGCATTTTGGTGATGCGTGCGCTTTGGGCACTCAGTGCCGATAAGGTTAGCTATCACTGCCATAGGGGCTATCTAAGTCAAAATTAACCATTTGAACTTAACCTAAAACCCATGATCATAGTGATGATGATACGAGTCAATAAACTAACCACTGAATTTAGGAGAAACTGCAGCTACTTAATGCCTTTAAAGATCATCCCATTTAGACTGCATTACAATAGTCTAATTTTGTAATGATAAGGATATAAATAGATGCTATAAACACATTTCTTATTTGTTTCTACTTTAAAACCAGGTGTTAATTTATCTGAGCTTCATGTAGAGGCATCAAGACCACTTTCTTTTAGGGGTGGGGGGTGTAAGATATATGTCCAAGGAAGGAAAGGACAACCAAGACATAGTTAAATGGGGTTGATGAAATCTTTCAAAAAACAGTTGAGAAAAGTCAAAAGGTAATATATAAAGCAATGTGTGGATGTGGAAAAAGCAAGATTAGTTTGCAAGGTACAAAGGTGTAGAGGTGTATAAAAGATGACACTGATTCCAGTTAGATCTAGCTATATTTCATCCATTCACTTCATTTCATTTCTAAATCTCAGCTGACACCAGAATCTGAGTAAAGGAATCAGTTTCTAATACAAATTCCAGGAAGAAAGCAGGATTTTGGTGGTTCTTTCTCCTTGTCCTAATGCAGAAAACTGAAACTTCCCCAAATATGTAATATATTTTTTCTCATACAATTTTTCAATGATACTGTACTTCTCTCACAATGCAAAATAGTCAGTCTTGTGAATGTTAAGTCTTGTGAATTACCAACCTGGAATTTCCTGGGATGTATTTCTCAGGTGCAATGACTGCTACCAAACCATGACTATCTCCATCTAATTGAGGCAGCTTCAAGAAATGAAATATGTCCAACGCTAGCATAAAGCAAGCCTAGCCAATTTCTGTAATATCAAAGGCTATTCTTCTTATAAGCCAGAGTGGTATAAGCTGGAAGAATAAGGCATACTCCAATCTTCTCAAAATGTGGTTATTATGGTATTAAAATGAAAGTCATTTAGGAAGAATTACTTTGCCATTAATGAGTACTCATGGACCATGGCAGAATAAGATCCCCAAAGAGATATAGGACATGATGGTCTCTGAATCTTTGCAAATATGAAAATGGTTGGTCTTTTGCTTCCAAATAACACTCTGAGTTATCAACTTGCCATAGTCTTGATTAAAATTACGTAAAGGTTATTGAGAGTAGCTTCCTGTTCAATTAATCACTCTTGTTTGCAAAACTTATTACAGAAGATCATAGTTATTTTGTATCCTCCACTACCATTTAATGTTATTTTACTTATAAAATTTAGAAACTGCTCATCTCAATCACAAAGTGACTCTTTACATATATGGTGATATTTAAATATTGAATAAATTTTAAATTTATTTTAATGTTTACATTTAAATACATTAAGTATGTTTAATTTCTTACCTTTTCATTGTGAAGAGGATAAAAAATGCTGTATATAGAACTATCCCCAGCAGAGGGAGTGGCTCTTCTGCTACAGGGTATTAGATGTAACTTTAAAGATTAGCAAAGGGAAATTCCTAGATTTGTTTTACAGTTAAGAACAACAATTAAAGTATCTTCCCTTGACAAATATTCCAACAAATAATTTTTGCCTTTGCCAGGATCAGCACCTGAAAGGGGTGCATATGTGAAGTATAGCTTCAAGGAATAGTAATTAACATTAGCCACAAACGGACTGAAACAAAAAAAATTGTAAGAAGATAAATGTTTATCAAAAGTAGGCATCTTTTTATGCAAAAAAACATTTTCTCTTGCTTTATGAAAAGCATGTTTTTGTCTGCATTTAAAAAACAATATTTTCCCATTCATGGATGTTTCAGACAATCACTTCAGAGCTCAATGAAAGAATGACTGTTAATCATGGATCTATAAGTCTATACAAAGCTAAGTATGATGGGCAACTTGAAGTTGGTGTGGCTTGACCTTGCATCCAAAATCCTCTTGCTTAGGTCTCTGCACAACCAATAAACAGAGATGGCATGCCGGGATTGCATTTCAGCCACTTAGTTCATGACCCTTTAAAGCCCTTTTTAATTTTTAGATGGCTATAGCATCCAGGGCTCCTACTTATGCAACAGGACTTGACATATCATTAAGCAGAGTGAGATAATAAACATTGAGTGCCATCAGTAGATGACTAAGTGGAGCAGCTGTCTTGCTGAATTATTCGTTGTTTCATCTTATTGCAATATTCAAAGAACTTTTTTGATTGAGGTGAAGATTGAATATAAATCTTACTAATTCATTTCCAGTAGTTTATTCATTCTGTTGTAGTGGCTCACAGCACCCTCATCTCTATAAATTCTTGTAGCCATTTTTGTTTTATTTAATAATTCAGTGCTGCAAGACTGTACACATTTTTGTAACTGGCTTAGTTATGAATACAGGAGAAGATTGTGTTTGTATACACTCTTAAGCTTCCCATAATAAAGCTGAATGTGAATGTGAGAAATACATGGCTGAACTGATCAACAGGCTATTTGTTTTATTACGTCTAAATCCACTTAACATCTGAAACTACAATTTTAAAATATCCAGCAAGAACATAGACAACATTCCATTAGCAATTATGATATATTTGATTCATCCACAGCAACGACTGAAAAAATCAGTGCATGGAAAACCAGTCCACATCTTTTAAACTGGAGTACACATAGCAATTACTGAAGAATTAGGAATTACTACTGACACTTCTGCAAGTAGACCTGCAGGATTTAAAGAACATGTGTTGTTTGCATTCATATGGGTTCATTAGTTATAGTCTATTACTGCAATTTTAATGAATGTTTATCTTATTTTCTTTGTATAATCCAATTACTTTTGTTTTCTTAACCATCATTAGAAATCTCTGTGTCTTCAGCAACCTGCCAATCAGTTCCCCTTCCACTCTGTCCAATTGAATTTGTTATCATTATGGGTTTTCCCCCTCCTCCTTCACTTCCTTACATTGTGGGGGCTTCAGTGAAAGAGGAGCTAGAACAGAAGTCCTTCAAAAGCAGGAATCTTTAAATGTAGATGGAACACCTGAGCAATTAGGTTCAATATTTTGGTCCCAGAAAGATGCTCCAGTGACTTTCTAAATTTGTATCATATTAGTGATTAGAACATTTGGCATGTTTCTTTACCAATAAAATTAATAACACCATTAAAAGAAAATATTTAGGGGCTGAGAAAAAGTAATCCATTGGAAACAGTTCAAACATTGTTGTATTTTAAGAATACCGTTTGTAAGTATTTTACATAGCCAAATTAATAGGGCTGAGTACATCTTGAATGAGGTGCTTCATTTGGTTAGAAATCTGAGCAAAACTTGTAGTGGCAATATGAAGCGGCACTTTACTTCTAATTAGTGGAATGGATGCCTTGCTTAGCTCAGAAAAAGGGGCTTTTACACAGCAGCTTGTTTGTCAGTGGTGATGGAGGCAGATCAACTATACCAAGAATCTCTGTCAAGATGGAGTAACTTGTCTTTGCAAGACACGGGCTTCAACAGGGCAGCCTGATCATGATATCATGGATTTGTGTGGTAATTCTTGACAGTTAAATTAAAAATAATGAGCCAAGACTGGATTAAACTTTACAAACAGTATGGGTACACATCCAACAGCAAATAATATCACATATCTCTTTCCTCGTTTGCAACATCTAATTCTATTTCTCTATTTCTCTCTGATGTTCCTAGATGGATTGAAGTTGTCATTTCAGAATTTTCTAAAAGATAGTTGGCTGAGGAGGGTGGTTTAATCCAGCAATATTTCATGTTGATCTTATTACAGACAACCTTGGAATGATGACAGACTGTATTCTTCACTATCTATATCTGGGTTATGGACATTGTTTTGACTTGTGGTATTGCCTATGCATGTCTTTTGTTAATTACTACAGATTAAAATTATCTTCCAGTGTTGCTGTTTCTTTGAAGAAAAGTTAGATAATCCCACGTCAAGACTGTTTCAGTTTAATTTATTGTATTTCAGGGGTTTTTTTTTTAATGTATAACTAACAGCTTTAAAAGATGCTTATGGTTAAAATTTTATATTGTCAGAAACCTAGGGAACTGGAAGACTATCCATTCTTAAAATATTGGTTTTCTTGATGGTGTCATACAATTCACAACATTCTTTCATTTGACTATTTACCTGCTGTTCAACTTAATTATTTTTCCAAAGCAAAGCAAAATTTATGATGGGACTACATTTACAATTTTATTTTGTGTATTATTGGGTTGATGTGGTATACAAATGTGGCTGGTAGAAAATCAGTCAATCAATCAATGAAGTTTTAAATATGTTGTATATTATTTATTTTTATTTTTGTATTTTTATCAACTTCTTACAAACTTCCCTGGAGATCTTAATAATACAAGCAATGAATGAATAATAAAATGATGAAAACAGGTCTCTATTCTAAAGTATAGATCTGTCTCAATCATGCAGGCAACAAAGGAAGAAAAGTCACTCTTGAAAGCAGGAGGGGGCTATGGGATCAAGATGGCTGATCTTCCTTCTGTGTCTCTTATTTCCCTTCCCATCTGTTTGTAGACATGTTTACTTTGGTTTCACTTGAACATGATATATCTTTGATGTAATTGGTATAAGCTTACATGAGTTTATTTTAATTGCCTTTTTTTTAACCTGGGGCCCAATTGGATGGATATTTGGCAGGTGGGTGGGAAGGGAGGGAGAATATTTTGCCTCCCAGAAGCTTTCCATTTCCATCACACACACACACACACCCCACACACACCCCACACCCTTATTTTTGAAAACTGTAGCTATTATGCCTCTGAAATTCATCAGTCAACCCTGGCATTCCAAGAAACCAGAAAGGAAATCAGGAAGACTGTATGGAGTCTGGAGACTAGAGGGTCCCCACTCCCCAGCTCGGGGGTGGGTGGGTGAATGACCTTGTCAAAAGAAAGTACAGGTTGCTGGCTCCCCCTGGCCCTGAAAGGTTTCCATTACCTATTTTTCTAATGGAATCTGGGCCTTTTGTGGAACTTACGTGTGTTTGTTTGTTTGCAGTCCCACTGTCCCCTAGGTAGTACATTTCAGAAGTTTTCAGTTTGTAGAATGGCTTATGCATTCATAATGCCTTTTTTAATGGTCTTCTATGCCTTCCCAATAGCACCACTGGGGATGGGCAGGGAGGTTTCTGAGAAATGAGTGGCCCAGCTGTTTGCAAAGCAGACTACCAGAGTCATGTCAAGCAAAGCCACCAGAGAAATTATTTTCCACTGACTGACCTTTGCATAATTGTATATTCTTTATAAATAAACCACAGGAACAAGGAGGGCCTTTTTCTACCTCCTTACTGAAGGAGGGGGAAAAAGTTTCTTTTAAGCAAAACAGCATTATTGATCAAAGGCAAAGGTAGAACTACATGTAAAGAAGGAACAGCTGGTAGTCACCTTTCTGTCACTTGCAAACACACTTCATGCACAAACCCACACTTATTAAAAACAGGTCAGATCCGATTCCAGGTTCACCCTGCAAAATTAATGACAGCCTTGCAATAAAGTAACAGCATGAATTTGAGCCTTGTAATACAACGTGATTACTAGCATTTTTATTAGCCAGTCTTGAGCAGCAGGCAAGGCCGGCTGGTATTTGACACACAAACAAGGATGTTACCAGGTGCTCAGCTCTAAAATGTCACATCAAAGTCGCAGGCCTGCTGGCTTGGCTTACACCTGAGCCAATTAGCCAAGGAGTTCAGAAGGGTCTTGAAAATGACTTGCAATCTTTATTTTGTGCAGTATAGAATCGCTTGATCCTCGGTAAGAGGATACGAGGGGAACAATAGTTGCTAAAATATGGCAAAGGGGGAATAGCAGGAATGTTAGGCAAACTATCACAAAACAAACAGCAACAGTCAAAAGCAAGAATATGCAACACCTGGCCTCTCTCTCAATGTGTTTGTCAGTCTTTTGTTGGCAACAAAGGGACTAATTGAAATGAAACAGTCTTGAGTCTGTTTGTTGGCACATCAAATATGCTGTAAGATATGTTGATTCTTGCTCCTCTTGAATTATTGAATATCATGCCTTCCAGACAGAAGACAAGGGAAAACCCCCTCCAAGAATCTCAGTACAGAAGATGTGTGCTCTTTTGAGGAATCCTGGAGTTCCCTTTTATATGACTGATTCATCAGATTGAGAATATAACTGCCATGCATAATTAATATATCAAACTCCATGTCAGAATTTGAATTATCAACAAGACAAGAGAATGTTATGCTAACTGGAGTGAGAAGACAAATTCTCACAATATAGTTAAATAGGGTTCTTTGTGTATACATGTGCGGGTCCATGATTCTCAACTGCAAGAATTAAGTGGTATGATCCTCTTTGACTATATTTACAAAAAAAAAAAAAAAAAATCTGGGTGCCAATAAAGCAATATTCCACATACAAAGAAATCAAAATCTTCCCCCACCTAGGGAAGTGAAATCCCTTTGCTTTGGTTAATTGCATTAAACACATTTCCCAAATATGCTCATGAAAAGCAAATTATGAGTAAATATTAGGATGGAACCTCATCAAAAGAATTCTTATGAGCAAATATTTCCAATGGCCAATTCTAATTCAGTGTTGTTGTTTTGTTCAAGAACAGCTTTGATTTTCGTGAACTTAATGAAAGTTCAACTTCAAATATTCCAAATGAACCACTGCCCTCTGTCCCATAGTGATCTCATACTATCACCTTCATTGAGAGGTGATCTACAAGTTATCTCATTTAAATTGCATTCACAGGTATCAGAACCATATAACTCTTTCTTATTGCTGCTGGCCAGGTGACTTTGGGCCAGTCAGTTTCTCTCTCTCTCAGCTCAACCCAATTGTTGTGGGAAAAATAGGACGACAAAGGATGATGCTGATATATGTTTGCCATCTTGTGTTACTTATTAAGTAATAAAAATTATATAAATTTGAATAAATAACAATAAATGACTCAGCAGAAATCATGGTGCTGTGAAAGTTGATGGAGAGCAGAGCTTCCTGAGCAGCTTTTGGATGACCAATGAAGAAGGTCAGTCTCTGATTTAGGGTGAGACTGGGTTGTATGGCCATCTGGATTTTTCAGTAATGTCATGGCAGAATGATATAGCTGAACTGCCTGTGACCAACCAGAGCAGTGCATAGTGCTTAGCACCACTATTCAGCTAGTGAACATGTGACAGTGAACATAAAGCATCAGCAGCTGATTTTTGTCCCCCAAAAATGGATTCATAATGTGTCTTCTCCATCTAAATGTGGGCTGTTCAATGGATCAGCAATGCTACCCCTTGTATTTCAGAGAGCATGGGTTATAGGCAACAATGATGAGTGGATCAACGGATGAACTAAACTGCAATATCTGGCTGTCACAAGGCCTGCCACATTGACGTTAGCCTTTTTTTGGGGGGTATGGTGTGGTGGCATCTAAGGATTCTAGTGTGTGCCTCTTATTTCTTTAGCAGCTGCTCTAGGATTGACCATGTCGTTCTCCTGAAATGTTGGTGCATAAATTGAATAAGATTTGTGAACCCTGAGAAAAGAGGTCCTTAGTGGATTCTGTTGAGGGATTGGTCCTGTACCTGCCTTGGGTGTAGATGCCTGTTATCTCCTGCATGTGGATTATGGGTGTGATTAGAATTCAAGGAGCGTCAGATGAGCATAGAAGATCTTTTGAGTATTAAGGGGGTGTACAGTGACAGTCTACAATTAGAGATGCCAGGTGCTGAGACAAAAGCATCCTGAAGAACTGGTTAGCCACTAGTTGGATGGTTGTAGCATTGGGTAGATGAGATGGGGCTCTTTGACCTGTAAGAGTCAGGGGCAGGTATGTTGGGCATTGGGCTCAGATAATAACAAGGTAAGGATAAAGGGTAAGGATACACATGAAAAAAGAGAGGACAGCCTACTTACAGGGAATCCAGTCTCAATTTATAGATTCTGCATTCCAGCGCTTTATTCTCAGCCCCAGTTCCTGGTCTTCAGACTTTCAGTGTCCTTGGCTTTGGGCTTCTGTCCCCACATGCCAGGTCAGCTTATAATAAGGACTCCCTTAATCCGTGATTCAATAGTAACTGAGTGGATCAACCTGATATGTACTACAGTGTACTTTACTTATATGGGTTATGCAGCAGCATGGATAGATAAGAATGTACCACAGAACAACCTATCAAGGCATAAGATGGGGCTATTTGCAAAACTACCTGTCTCCAATTATTTCTGTCCATCCCAAGAGATTTGACAGGGTTGTTGTGCTTGAGGTTTTTTTCTATGAAAGAATGTCATTTCATACAACCCTGGTAGGGTGATTTCTTTGATGTGGTTCTTACCCCTTTGGAACAATTTAATCTTCAGGTTCTGGTGGGCCCTGATCATCTTGGTCTCTTACAAGGCTTGAAAACTACCTTCCCAAGAAATTGGGCCAGGACTTTGGATGAACTTTTGGATAAAATAGGAATGTTAATTATTGTAGTTTTTCTACAGTAAATAAAATAGATGAAAATTAACCACAATGTAATCTAAAGGCTCCTTACATGATGAAAGTAAGCAAGAGTAAATGTTAACTAAGGTAATAAAGCAGGCTCTGGGATATGCCACTCTATATTGCAGGTGTAAATTCCTATGCTGGTGTGTTCCTCAATACAATAAAATACATCTAAAGATAATCTCCACCCAAATAGAGTAAATGGATCAAAGGAAATCATTCTCGTCTTTTTTTCCTGACATCTAATTTCCCATGAAAGATTAAAAATATAGATATATTCAGTAACACAAGTTTCAAAATATAATCTGAAATATAATCAAGACATGACTAATTCAATTGTATAGTTCAGCGCTGTAGGATTTTGTTTTGTTTTGGTTTTGGTTTTTGCATGGTAGTGATATGATAAGTGGGTATCTGAAAATCTAATGCTTAGCCTGTTTTACAAAATCACACCAATCCTATTCCAGCAATTGGTTTGAATTAACTTCCCCAACAACCATTACAAAGGAGTTAACCATTAGGGAATATAAACCAGTCCTGTCAGGTTTGGGGACAAAACAAAGGTAGAAAATATTTTTTTTACTTTATAATTGCCATGTAGAGGCAACATTTCAATATGTAGACATCTATACTGGATGCAAACTACAATTCCCAGCATCCCTCATATTATCAGATTTGGTTAAATTTTAATTTATAATTAAAATGAACCCTAGCTGCATAGATCATTGGTGTTTAACTACTTGAATATGAAAAACTGATTTACTCCAACACAGAAAAGTCTGACAATACAGCTAATTGCTATCTGTGTTTGTTTATATATTAAAGTCTTGCAACCTCTGGAGAACCAAAGAAAAGATCAGTTTCACTATATTTTTTATTATTTAGTTTTTAGGTGCACTTTTTAGATCTACTTTTCAGATCTATCCTCTCAAATATCACAGTATTTTACCCAAAGTCTATCTTATATTATTTCTCAAGGTCTTTGGGCTCAGATTTTGGTGAACAACTGGGACCAATTTAATTGCAAAATGGTAGCAAAAGCACTTCCCTGCTTGTAAACCATCTAATTGTCCTGTATTTGATAAGTGAATGGATACCTTAGTGGAATGACAGATATTGTATAATAGTCTCTCAATTTGGTATCTTCATTTCCATAAAATGAATTACAGTCCCAAAAAATCTGGAAGTCAAATGGTTGAGAAGTCGATCTAGAATGCATGAAGATAAAGAGATCTGAAGCAGTTCACTCCCTGAAATCTTCATGTAAAATATTCTAGCCTTTCTAAGAGAAATACTGTAACTATATTAATAAATAGGTAATCTCTGTTTGTCCAGATATGCAGGAGAAAAAAATACATTTGTATTTTTCTTGATTATGTTGGTTTCTTAAAGAGTTTCTCTCCACCTCCTTTCTATCTTTTCAAAGTATGAAATGGTTAGCATAGTCACTAAAGCAGTTATCTTTGTTTTTCCTCTCTGGAGCATATTTCTCTTCAACAGATGTTTTCCAAATAATTAAATTATGTTGAGCATGCATTATTGACAATCTCAATGCCTTGCTAATGTACTCCACACTTAAACAATATTTTTTTCACCAGTGCAATTGAATGCTAAGGACTATTATGCTTATTTACAAATAATTGCTATAATGGTCTTGAAGATTTCAATGGGAAGAGAGATAAAACTGATAATAAATAAGTAATCGCTTATTGCAAGAATGTTTTTTTTTTTTTGCTATTTGTCATTCTATTTAAGTAATTATGGATACTCAAATGTGCTGTAGTTTCATAAAACTGTCATTTAAGAGATGAAAGGAAAGCATCTCTACTTCCACCATGTTACTGTCAGAAGTGAGACAAAGTGGTATGCCTCTGTTTTGGTAGTCACATAATAAAGATGGACTTTAGAAAGTGTTCTATATGCTATAATTGTCCTTGTTAATTGGGGCTGGCCATTTTTCCAGCATTTTTTCCTGCTAATTTTTGTGGGTAGTCTTCTGTGCATTACTGCTTATTTACATGATATGCCTCTGTATGCGTATATATAAATGAAAATATAGAATTGGATTGGAATGAGGATGATCACTTCAAACTGTATCACCCAATCATCAAAATAGGATAGTTAGATATAATAATTTTTCATCCTGTAATGATTAAATAAATTAAGAAAGTTGTGGGAACTTATATACAAACCAATAAATAAAAAGTTGCTTTATGATGCAGCTTAGACATTCTAAGTCATTTAAGGGTCAGGAAACAGGAATGTGAGATTAAAAGCAAGATCTTGTAGATTTCTAATTTGAATAAATTCTCCTTATTTGTTTTTTATTTACAATGCTTATGGGCTACTCTGATGAGGACTGTTCCAGAGGAAAGAGGGGGAGACTGAAAAGGCATGCTTACATGAACCCTGACAATATGGTCCCCTTGATTAGAGACTTATCATCCCAGAAAATAACACAGGATAGGACTTTAGCTATCACAGCTGGACCCACCAAACCTGAAGCAAATGGACCTACCAAGTTCCAATCAATCTTGAACACCTTTGTTTTCCTAGAACCTCCAAGTTCTTTAATAAGGCAGGCATCACAATGAAATGCTTGCAGAAACTTGCAGTTGAGCATTTTACAAGCACAGATTAGTATCCAAGGCAGCAGGAAAATGGAGTGTTCCAACACAAGCCTTTCAGAACAACTGGGGGAAAAAATCTGCTCTGGCAGATATATCCAGCCATGGATGCCACCCTCCTATCTGCTATTGACCATTTTCACTACCCCAGACACTGCACAGTCAACTTGGCTCAGTGTCACCCAAGAGCATCCAATATGCCCAACTGTGAAAACCCCAGGGCTCAGGTACTATTCCCTGTCCCTCTGTCTTGCTGCTGTGTCTGCTTAGGATTTCCAAAGCCAATGTATTACATCTCCTCTATTCCTTTTTCCCATCTACACAAACCCACACTAACTCACAATGTCCAACTTAACCAGGATACTCCACTATTCTGTACTTGCTTATCAGATAAGATTGTCCATTCCCCCTTCTTCCAAAGAAACTCCGTCCTCTCTTCAGTCTCTTCAGTCTTCAGGTGACCCCTGACTTCAGTTCTGGAATCAATGCAGCAATATTTCCATCCCTTCAATTATTTTAATTAATTTTTTTATGCAAATTCTTCCTGATCAACATCATTTTCCCTATCCCTTATACATTGGCATATTTCCCTTGTGCAATTACAAAAGAGAGAAAAAAAATAAGTAAATGTACTAAATAATCTGCAAAACAGAAACACATTGGGGCAGATTTCACATAAATATTTCTTCCATTTCATAAATGTGGGATCAACTTTCAGTTTTCACTTTTTCTCAGTAACTTAGGAAGAGGAAAATTGTTTGTGTATGAGAAAGAGAAAAAAAGAGAGAGGGGGCGAGAGGGAGAGGGAGAGGGAGAGGGAGGGAGAGGGAGAGGGAGAGAGAGAGAGAGAGAGAGAGAGAGAGAGAGAGAGAGAGAGAGAGTAATATGTAGGAGTCATCAGTCTGTTAGATTGTAAGTTTCTTTACCCCTTCATTGTTTTGCTGAAAATGGCTTCCCTTCCAGAACATTTCCAGATATTATAGAAAATGGCTAGTCTAGGACTGCATTCCTATTGTTTTGAGTTGCAAATGTCTTCAATAATTATACAGGTAGTTCTTGACTATAAACTAAAATCGGGACCAGAACTTGCATCATTAAGCAAAACAGTCATTAAGTGAATTGCACTAGAATTTAGAACATTTTTGCCAGGGACATTAAGTGAATCACCATGGTCATTAAACAAATCATACAATTGTTACATGAATCTGGCTTCCCCCATTGACTTTGCTCGTTGGAAACTCCCTGGGAAAGTTGCAAATGATGATCATGTGCCGTGAGATGCTGCAACTTTTGCAAAGTGCCCAAATTTTGATCATGTGACTATGGGGATACTACAATGGTCATAAATACAAGAGGAAGTTGTAAGCATTTCTTTTCACACCGTCGTAATTTCAAACAGTCACTAAACAAATGGTCATAAGTCAAGGATCACTTGTAACCAGTATCTTTGTAAGATAACAGTTTGATTTGGAGCCAATCCAGATGTGACTTTCAATACTATGTTTCTATTTTCAGATTTCTCTTTTTCTTTGCATTTAAAAGAGGCCAGAGAGGTGGTAAAAGAGAGATAAAGAACAGCAAAGAAGGGTGGATTAAGGCTTTCCTTTTTGCTAGTTACTCTTTCATCAGCCATACAGTATATGCAACAAAATAGCTAAGTAGGAATTTGTACTTGGGTTTAGCTATTCCTAATCTAATGTCTGACCTACTACACTATACAGATTACAGTATATTTATATTTAATCAATATAAATGCTTACCTGTTACTGGAAATTACTTCTCCCTCACAAATGGGCCAATTCATTCATATGAAGTAACCACAGAATTACCACAACCCACTATTCTATTTCCATGCTAGTTTTGCTTTCTTGATGTTAGAGCACTCTATTTTAAGGAAAATACTATGGTTCCTAAATGTACAAATTAAGGGCTGCACATCCATTTCATAGAATAAGTGGAAGGAGGCACTTTAGGTGTGGAGGCTTCACAGATTATTTTTTGCTTACGAAGTCCCAAAGAGGCTTCAAAAAAGGCAGCTTGGTTTTCTTTTGTCTTATCAAGAAAGCCCAGTTGCCTTTTTAAAGCACCTTTCAGAGAACCAGAACCTGGATGACTGAGAGCCTCCATAGACACTTATACTTCCAAATGCTTGGGAGAGATAAATACTGAATAAGTTTAAAAAACAACAACCAAACATGGCTAGATTTTATATTCTTCTGCCAAACAGGATAGGGAAAGGAGAAGAGAAAAGGTTAAAATCAAACACATCTGCTTTCTAATCCCAGCAAATGGTTTATCCGGGTTTTCCCAATCACAACGCTTGAGAGAGTCTGTTATCTACCACAAGTAGGGATTTAATAAAGGAAGGGATTGAGTGACCCATTGCAGACATTGGTTAATTGCAATTACCCATAAGACATGTGGGAGGGGATAGGGATGGGCTGCTGGGGGTTCACAGGGGTTCGGGTGATCCCAGGGGTGGGATTCTACCAGTTCGCACCTATTTGCTAGAACCGGTTGTTAACATTCTAAGCAGTTCAGAGAACCGGTTGTTAGAAGAAATTACTGGCCTAATCCTGTAAGGAAGGCAGGAAGGAAACATTCTGGTGTTGCTTACAGAAACTGCCTCTCCGTGAACCCTTATTACATTCTTGGCAGGATTAGACTTCCTGTCTCAGGAACGTCTCTGGAGATTTTTCCCCCTCCTTTGCTGATACTTTGCTTGTGTGGAGTGACCATTCAAAGTTAAAATGGCACTGAAAAAAGCGACATGACCATTTTTCACACTTACGACTGTTGCAGCATCCCCACAGTCATGAGAGGTCAGGCAAGGAGATGCATGCCTCAATGTGAGTGATATTGAGTTGGCCATGCTCAGCCAATAACATGACCACCAAGCCATGCCCACTAACTAAGCCACGCCCACAGAACCGGTTGTTAAAAAATTTGAATCCCACCCCTGGGTGATCCTCTAGCTAAGATTCTGCACAGTTCAGAGAACTCCCAAATCCCACTCTTGGCTGGCGTCGTTCCCGCCCACCCCACCCCTCCCAGGAGTCCCCACGTGCCCATTTTGGATGCAGGTAAGTGCAGGGCGCACGAAGAGGCTTGTGCAGGATGAAAAACAGGCCTCCCAGAAGTTCGGAAATGCTGGAAACAGGCCCGTTTCTGGCTTCCAGAGAGCCTCTGGAGCCCCGGGAAGCTGTTTTCACCCTCCTGGAGGCTCGAAGAAAGCCTCCGGAGCCCTGGGAGGGCAAAAACTCCCCCCTCCCCACACCATAGTGCAGGAGGCCGACTAGGCCATGCCCACCCAGCAACCAGGCAGAAAACCTGTTGCTAAAAATTTTGAAGCCCACCCCTGGGAGGGGAGTAGATATTATTTCCAAATCAAAGTATTTCCCGTGCATGAATATTTCTAGGCTATCATATTTAGAGATGATGAGAGAGAGAGAGAGAGAGAGAGAGAGAGACAGACAGACATTTTAAAAAATCCTAAACCATGGATGCTCTCTGTTGTGAACTAAAGAAATGTAGTTAATAAAGATTCATTTGCATACAGGATCGTAATCCTGCACTTCCTATTGGCCCATATAATGGCAAGTCATGATTGGTTCATTCCGAGCAATCTGATTGGCTGTTGGCGGGCCGCGCCAAGATTCAAACGCTATAACGCTATCCGGATAGCAGCTTACTCTATAAAAGAGTGACTGCTAGCCGGGGGTTTTTTGTCTCTGTTATGCTTGTGAATAAAGAGCTGAAGTTCACGGTTTACAGTCTGGTCTCCGTTCATTAAACCCATGCCTCAAACTTAACACTCTCCCTGTTACCCTCCCAAAGCAAACCCAAATCACTTTGTGTTACAGAAATGCCTTGCAATGCTTGCCATGACCTCTCTTCCCCCACCCTGATGTCTTCAAACTGTAATGCCAAATGCAAAGTTATCCACTTTCTGGATGTCCTGGGCTATTTCATAAGGTTGCTTGTCATTGTAGAAGATAGTTAAAAGCCTTTTTTTTTTCCATTCAAGGGTTGGAGGGAAGGAGGGGAGAGGATGGCACAGAGAGATGCAGAGCCGGACAGTGCTGAGAGGCAGGATGGATTCCATGCTGTTCAGGCAAGGAAGGCTGGGACACAACATGAACTCAACTCAATCAGGAATGTGTCTCATATTTCGGAATAGTGAGGGAAAGTGGCTTGCACACTTTTGTTGCCTTGGGGAGGCTTTTAATGTGAAATTGGAGTCAGTGTGGCAAAGCTCTAGATGCACTTGAAAAGTTTGCCAGATATTTTATTGGATTCATAAGGAAATAATTGAAATCCAGAGATATTACCAAGAGGAGAAAAAACTAATTTATCCCAAATTTCAGGACAATATTACTATTGTATTACCCCCTTCCATTTTTTTTATACTAGGTGGCCAAGCTAAAATAAAACGAAGCTGATTTTTCTTCTCATTAGGATTTTATGATATTATTATTATAATTAAGCTTCCCATTAAATTTTGCTCATGGTTTTATTGAGTTACTGCTCCCTACAGATTTGAAGCATATTTAACATATAATTACAGCAGTTCATCTCTGGACGAGGATTTAGAATGCAGGGTTGTGGCTGCACACCTCAGGTTCTTAGAAATTAAAAAATCAGCTGCCAATTGCAAAAAGGGCAAGTTCCCGGGAAACCTATTAATTAAACCAAGGCTGAAGGAAGGATATTGTTCTCAAATTTAATGGAGGGAATTGATGTGCCACGGGGAACTGGTCAAAGTAAAATTAACATGTATCACTGAAGTAGGTTATCATGGCATGTCATTCAGATGCTGCTCATATTACTACAGTCTTATGCACTGGAATATGGAAGAAACTAGAAGGGATAATGGTGCAATAAGCTATTTTTAAATCTAGCCTTCTTCTATCTGGTGTTTTAAACCACAACTCCCATCAGTCGCAGTTTGCATGATTTTAGACACAAATAATGTCAATTCTGCTTAAAAATATCTTGAAGGTCTCTGATTTGGAAAGTGTTTATTGTAGTCTTCTCCCCATAATTGCCCAGTGCTGTCTGCAAAATAGCCTTTACATCAGGCTGATTCTTTGTATGGGTGAGTAAAGTATGAAACTTACCCAAAATCAACAAAAGAGAAGAATTGAAGTTCAAGGTTGAATTGTGGTCTCCTTCAGTGGTGGAATTCAAATTTTTTTACTACCGGTTCTGTGGGCGTGGCTTATTTGGTGGGCATGGCTTGGTGGTCATGTGACTGGGTAGGTGTGGCTTAGTCATGTGACTAGGTGGACGTGCTTGGTGGTCATGTGACTGGGTGGGCATGGCTTGGTGGTCATGTGACTGGGTGGGCGTGGCCAACTCAATGTCACTCACATCAAGGGGTGCCTCACCTGGCCCCTCCTCTCCCAGCCATTCCTTGTCACCCAGCCTCAACTTATCTATAGTTCTGTAAAAATGTTGTTCACCTTTTTTGACTGCATACTATAGATGTACTTTCATAGACCACTGAAAGGAGGAAATGGCTCACATGCTTTACTCAAGAGTGTGATATAGGCAACAGGCTTTTAAGGGGCTGCCACAAAGAAAGGGGGGGAATCTATTTTCCAAAGCACCAGGAGGCAAACAAGAAGCAATGGATGGAAACTGAACAAAGAGAGAAGCAACCTAAAACTAAGGAGAAACTTTCTGACAGTGAGAACAATTAACCAGTGGACCTGCTTGTCCCCAGAAGTTCTGGGTGATCAATCACTGGAAATTTTAAAAAGACTGGACAGCCATTTCTCTGAAATGGTATAGGGTTCCCCCCCAAAGTCCCTTCTAAGTGTTATTCTGTTACTCTGACACCTTTCCCAGAACCTCTACTCAGAGTTTGGCATCCTCAGTTTTCCTGCCTGAGCAGGGGCTTGGACTAGAAGACCTCCAAACTTCCTTTCAATTCTGTTAAATACACATGTATTTATGCTCTGGACTATAGACATTGAATGCATGTAAACCCTGAAAAATATGTGGTAGCCCTGGGCAAAAGAAAGGCAGTAGAATCACTCTAGGTGTAGGGACAGTGTAAAATATTAACACATGATAAATAATGGAACAATTAAAAATAATAGCACAGAGTTTTCTCTCTCTCTCTCTCTCTCCCTTCCTATTTCTTTTTCTTTCTTTCTCTTTCTTTGTCTCTTTCTGTCTTTCTCTCCCTTCCTTTCTTTTTTTTTCTCTCTCTCACACACACCACTCTCTCTCTCTCCCTATTTCTTTTTCTTTCTTTCTTTTTCTTTCTTCCTCTTTCTTTCTCTCCCTTCCTCTTTCTTTCTTTCTTTCTTTCTTTCTTTCTTTCTTTCTTTCTTTCTTTCTTTCTTTCTTTCTTTCTTTCTTTCTTTCTTTCTTTCTTCTCTCTCTCTCTCTCTCTCTCTCTCTCTCTCTCTCTCTCTCACACACACACACACACACACACACACACACACACACACCTGTCAGCCTTCATTCCCTCTCACTCCAGGCACTTTACTCACAAGGGGAAGTGAATCCAGCATTAGATAAATTCTGCAGGTAAACGGACTTGCATTTGAAGCTCCTGCAAACTTCCCCATGGCTGGATTTCCACCCTGCTCCCCCAGTGTTCTTTCCCTCTCACTCCAGGCACTTTACTCACAAGGGGAAGTGATACTTCTAGTGTCCATGAAGAATCCAGCCTTGGAACAGTTTTTCAGGTTAACGGACCACTGCTCCGCTCACAGCCATGTGTTTTCAAGTGGCTGCTTGAAAATGCATGGCTAGGGCAGGGGAGCAGTCCTCCTTGTAACTGGGGCAGTGAGCATTGGGTGGGTGGGCAAATGAGTGAGCGGAAACTGGGCAACCGGGTTGGGGGCGTGGCCAGCTAGATGTTGCTACCGGTTCGGCGACCCACGCCAAATTCTTGCTACCGGTTCACCCGAGTAGGTGCGAACCGGCTGAATAGCACCTCTGGTCTCCTTAGTGGGTAGAATTTAGTTTTAATTTTTTCCTCAGCTGATACACATTTGAGGTTGCTCTTCATAAAAAGAAAATGTCAACAGAAAGAAATTTAGGGAGGAAAAGCATGTTTCTGCCCAGGTTCCAGTGAAAGAATCACTTTACTTAAGCTTCCTCTTCACATGTTTTTGAGAAAGGATACTGAGGAAACCTTTAAAAGCTGCAAAGCAAGAAGAAACAATCTTCTCTTAGTATTAACATTTAACATGGAAACAGTTGGAGTGATTGGGCAGGTTTATTGTACCAAGTGAGCAAGCAGGGCCTGGAATTCGTCAGTTTCTGAGTTAGTTTCAGTTTTCTATTAGATGGAGCAAAATGATGGAAAGGCAAGCATGATGGAGTGGGAAGAGGGTCCACCCCATTTGGGCCCAACCAGCTCCTAGTCCACAACAGTTACTGCATGCAGAGGAGCACCAGTCTCTCTAGGGGTTCACCCACATTCTGAGGAATCATTTAATGGTTAGAACAGGGAAAGCTCAGATTAGGGCCATTGTGTGAGACAGTCATGTGGGCACCTTGTTTAACAACCGCAATGACTTATGATCAAAATTCCAGGCTCAACTGTAGTCATAAATCAAAAATTACCTGTACATTAAAAGATATTTAAGGTTGATTTGATGCTGAGTTCCCAACCTGCCAAATATAAAATTGTTTTCTGAAACGTTATGAAAGATTGCAAAATGAAAAAGTATGTTGCACAAATATTTACATTTTTAAAAAAAATCCTCACATCAGGGAAGCATGCTTTTGGTACTAAGTTAGTAACAGGCTGTGCTGAAGTGAATTCATTATCATTGCTTCATTGCTGATCTCACTTCCATGGCTGACTATTTATACAGATAAAGGCTGCAAAATGTGCTTAATTATTCCCTCAATTGTTTACCCTGAGATTTTTCATTTTAAAAAATCACTCCCTTGAACAAATTTTCCTTTTAGGGTTAATTGCAAGGTAACTCAATAGGGAATATTTTACCATTTAAATTAGTGGGCTCTTGGATGAAAAACAAGGGACCAAGAAGCTTCCTTTTCCCCATCTTTTTTTTTTCTTTTTTAAATGTTTTCTATGGCAGAATATTCAAAACATTTCAAATTTTGTTCCTTCAGAGTATAATCCGCTTAAAACATTCAAAAGGAGCATTCTGAGTGGAGCTATTTTGTTCAGAGCTCAGCTTTTCTTCGTTTTAGGCATAAACGTAGTTCTAAACTGACTTTTTCTTCTATGTACAATCTATCTAGCTCCCATCCCACTAAAAGGATCCTGGTTAACATTTCCAGCATCCTAACAGGGCAAATGTTTGGGAAAAGTTCTTTCATCCCAAAAACTTAGATTACTGTAATCATCTGAAACATCTGAATAATCTCAAGCAGATCATTGCTAAAAGTAGGATTTTTTCCCCAGGCATGTCAAAGATTCAAAGATTATTTTGAACATTTCCCAACATTCTTGTTCAGACTGATAAAAGGAAATTGATTTTCAAATATTCTTCCAAAGAAGAAACTATTTTAAACAAGTAGAGTTCAATATTCTTGCACTAAGCTTAACTACAAATGGATAAGGGATATAGTATATATGATTTTTCTGTCCTTTACTGTGAAGAGTGTAGCATTCCAGGATTCATGTAGTTCAAGTCAAACTCAGAGGAAGACATTGTGTGGGAACTCCTCCTATGCATTTTTGTCAGATCTTGACATATTACCACAAAGAATGTTCTCCAGAGCAATAAAGAGATGAGCATGAAAAAGAAAAAGACAACTGCACACTACACTTTTGTGTCAAGATAGCATGAAAACAGTTCCTAAAGGAATTTTAAAGCACCTGAGAATGAGGCAGAAAATAAGCAATTCTTGCATAAAGGAAGAAAACTTTGGAAAAATGGAAGAAACAGATATCAGCACAAAATTCCCAGTCTTCCTCAGGGAACACAGATTGTGAGTTCAACTTGCATCCATGGTTTCTGATACTTCTACCTCTTTCATTATTTCAGTGGGAGATACAAGCGTCAAGGAATTATTTTTCCAGATAGCAACTAAATAAAAATCAAGACTTGCCATCAAATTTCTGGACAATCAAAATATGGAGTTCCTCAGTGGACGAACCAGTAACACAGCAAGCAGTTCTGCATAATCTACATTCCATGAACCATAAAACAACCTAAAAGAAAGAAGAAATACAAATCAAGGAAGAGGTTAGTGACAAAAATCTCCCTCTTGAGGCTATCTGATATTTTTGCAAATTGTCACTCTGAATTCAGTGATATCTTCCTTGCCAAGTGTTTCTGAGTTAGATTAGTAGCAAGGATAAGTTCAATTACCCTATGGAAACCTTATCACAATATCACTTTGAAGCCAATTACCAACCAAGTAGCAACCCAGCTGCTTTTTCTTCCAACCTGGCAGAAACCTCCCTTAATAAACATTTATGAGCTCATTAGAAGGAGCAATCCCTTTCCCTTATATTATGGCTGCCAGGGATTGTGCCCCCAGAGGGCTTCTACCTGAATGCACTTTGCCAGAGTGATGAGCTTCATTCCGACAGTTGACTTTTTATGCCGAGAATTTGCTTGGCATGCCCAAGCTGCTCACATCAATATATTATTAAAGGGGGAGGGGGAGAAAGACACAGACCTGTAATGTTATCACAGTCTTTGTAGTTGGCATTCACATTCAGTGAGTTTGCTTCTTCTTCTTCTTCTGGCATTATTTCCTAAAGAGTGTAGAACCTTTCATCCAGTTTACACATTTCTAGATTCCTTTCATACTTCCAGGGCTGACCCTTCTGACTCATTGCCAATCTTTCAGCCTTGCCCTTACATACATATCCTAAATAGCCCTTTAAAGAGTCTCAGTGGTCCCCCCCCCAGTACAAACACACATCAAAAGGTTACTCAGTGGGTTTGCATAGTAAACACAAATGGATATTGGTTTTGACATATTGTGAACTTGTCTTTCTCCCTTGTATCTTGAAAGAACATGGGACCTTCTGGGCTTGAATGAGGCTTGCTGCATTTTTAATAATGGTCCCTGAAATGCAGGGCAGCAAGATCTTGTCACCTTGGCATATTTTATCCCTGATCAAACATTAGTTGGCAGCTGTTGGAAAATGTGTAACACCATCTCATCATCGCCAGCTGCTGGTTTGGTGGCAAGAGTGCAAGAACTCTGCTTTATTTGTAGTGTGAATCTCATCCTAACCCATTCTCTCATCATCTGGATTCCCACCTTGAATATTAGTTAACAGTATACAGGAAGGTTACTCGAAGGAAAGCACATCATCAAGATTCATCAAAAGTAAGTTGTGTGCATTTGCTTCTAATTATTCAGTTATACTATTAAATTAGGGCTGCCATATTCAGGCTGCAAACATTCAGACAAGTATTAGATGGCAGCAAATATTTTAAGGTTTTCTGCATGTCTGTTTCCAAATTTTTTAGCTCTGATCTGTTAATTAATGAACATGTTTTGTCTGTTCAACTGTTCAGAGAGATGAGGAGGCTTAAATCTGACTATTGATATGTTTTCTTTCCCACAAGCGAACATTTACATTCATTCCCTTTGATGTAAGGCACAGAACCACAGAGCTGCTGCACAAATTGAATCACATAGTTACAAGTGAAAAAATAACATAGATAAGTCTTTCTAATTTGCAATCAGTTTGCAAAGGGTAAAGGAGAGACTGGACCATATTTAATGTTGCAGACTAGGATTCCCCCTCTTCATCCTGTGTTATTTAAAGATTCTCTTGCCATCTTAAAGGAAGCCATCAGCAGTTTTAACTCTTTTAACAAAATATTAACAACTATTTCCTTTCAAGGATTGCTTTAAAAAAACAACAATTGGCATCTATCTTGCTATTATGAGCTAAATTTTCTCCCCAGGTTGCATCCCCCTACATCCCCCTTGCTGTGAGAAAAAATATTTAATGCATCAATCTCTTCATTTTAGTTAGCTGAAAATCCCATAGAGACTAAATCATGCTATCCTATTACATGAGTCATATCTAATATATTTAGGGTAGGAGCTTATTCATTCTTTGCTTTTTGTATGATAGGAAGTTGGACGGTTAATATTGATAAAGCATTGGGGATATGGATGTAGCAGTATCTTCCTCAATCCACATCCATTATTATCCACAGATTTCTGATGCAATAGCCTTCCTTATGGTGTTCAATGGGTTTTCATTTAACGTTTCTTACAATCCTGGATCAACAGTAATGAAATGAGCAATTTTTTTAAAACAATGCCACAGTATAGTACACAGTATAAGAGCCACGAAGGCTTCAGAAAAGATATTCAGATGCCATGATCACAAAGGAGAATTGTGCATGCCATGGTACTCCCTGTGACACTATGAAAATAAAAGTTGGACTCTTAAAAAGCAGGATAAGAAAAGCATTGATACTATTGACCTCTGATGTTGGAGAAGATGCCTGAGAATACCATGGACAGCCAGGGAAACAAATTATGGATCATCGAAGATATCAACCCAAAGTTCTCACACAAGGCACAAATGACCATTTCAGATGAACCTACTTTGAACACATTAGGCAAAGACTCTAATGCTGGGAAAGATAGCAATTGCACTTAGACTTATATACCGCTTCACAGTGCTTCACAGTCCTCTCTAAGCAGTTTACAGAGTCAGCTTATTGCCCCCAACAGTCTGGGTCCTCCTTTTACCTACCTCGGAAGGATGGAAGGCTGAGTCAACCTTGAGCCACTCAGAATCAGACTCCCGGAGTGAGCAGTGAGTTACTCCTGCAGTACTGCATTCTAACCAGATGGATGGACTCGGTTACAGTGGCAACGAGAACACCATTGGGAGACAGATAGCAGTAGCTTTGGATCCATTGCCATTCAAAGATGTCACCTCTTAAATCTGACCTGATATGACAGCAACAGTCAGACACAGTTTTGGAATAAAAGTAAGCAATTCCAATGGGGGGAGCCAGGTGAGACCCTTTACTCAGGTCATGCTGGTCTGGTGCTGTTTTTCTTTCTTTTCCATCCTTTAGAGATCAGACCTGCACTCAGAACATGCGCCCACAGGAAGATTTTTGATCCAAACATTTAGTGAATAGAATATTTTGGACTACTGTTTTGCTCCTCTAAACAGCGATATAAGCACAAATGCTTGCAATGGTAGCTATGTAAATTGCATCAGAACATCTGTTTAAAAAGTCTTCTTGTTAAAGTATGGTAACTTCTTTCTAGTTTTTTTTTTATTACTGACTGATTTTGAAAAAGTTTTATTTATTCATTAATTACTTTTAGCATTTTTACTTTGCCTTTTATCAACCCTACCGCCAATATTAACACCTGTCCCAAAATAGCTTTCAAAACTGTTACTCAGTAAGAATTTGTGGATGGGAAAATCCTTCCCCATACTCATTATGTAAGTAGTGCAGCTTTCTGATTTGTTGGAGTTTTTGTGCATTTTTAAATATGTATTCATAACATAAATTTGTCTTTTTCCTACAGCTTTCTCCAAGATATGAAGGTCTGGTGGTAAGAGACAGTGTATTTATATGATTGTTGGACAAAAGTCATCCCACAAATGATGTGTGATCTAGGCTAGTAAAAAGGTGAGGGCTCATAGTGGGTGGGAGAATAAGTGACTCGGCTTGGGCAGTGAAAAGGGGTGGGTAGGGTGTCTTTGATTTTAGGGAGCACAACAAAGCCATAAAGAAAATTGTAATAGACCATGATTTAGAGAATTGATTTGAATTTCTGAGTCTCATTGTTTTACAGGAAAACCGAGGATACTCCTATCTCCTCTTCTGTCAACTGACCCTTCCCTTCTCTCTCTAGTAAATTTAATAAACAGCAATGCTATATATATGGAAAACAAGTTGATAGAAATGATGGCAAGATGTCAGAGAGCAATAAAAAAGTCCACCACTTTGTACTCATGCTAAGATAACACAGAGAAATATTGTGCTTACACAAGCCTGTGAAATGTTCGTGAAGGTTATAGTATGATTATGAATTGCTTTGGTCAAAATGGGAACAGGCTATTTTTCTCCAATTGCATTGAAGTGGGGTGGGGAAGACGTTACAGTACTTGAAAAGGTAGCAGAGGGCAACAAGGCTAATCCAGGATTAAAGAAAATGAGCCTTGAGGACAGCTAGAAAAACCTTTTACCATCCAGGCCTACAGGAAATAAATAGACTCCTTCAGCTAAGAAATAGCAAATGTCGTCAAACTGACAAAATGTTTCCTATTCGGGGGCAAAAATATCCATGAATTTATTTTTATAACCATTACTTAAACCTGCACAGAATTTTTTGAAATGTTACATTATCCTAAAATACCATGACTTACCCATCTGCAAAGGAGTCCAATGCTCGGAAACACATTAATCTTTATCAACACATTGATAAAGAAACTACAATTGAAACAAGCAGACTATCCAAAAATGGGCCAAACAATATAGTTGTCATTCTTTTAATATGCTTTAAAATACTAGTCAGATATCAGATATCTCTGACATCCAAACATATTTCATTTCAATCTTTGCCAGCATTAATTCATTCATTCATTCATACAATGGGATTTTAGTATTTGACACAAACTGACATGTAGCTATGTTTCGTAGCTCATAATCTCATAATCTTGTCTTCTGTACTGCTTTTACCTGTAGCCATCTTTGAAGGCAGTTTGGAAATTAATACTACAGAAATGGTGATTAGTTAGCTGATTGAAACTGGCCATTATGACTACATCATATCTTATTAATTCCCAATTTATTTTCAAGCATCATTTACTGTGCTGAGTTTAACCCTGTAATCTCTTTCATGGCTGGAGATAGAAATCAATAATTTTTCCCACATATTTCATCTTAATTACCAACAGTAAAGTTCCTAGTTGGAATGCCCTTATTTCAGGCAGAGTCTTCTTCAGACAGCATGAATCCACTTACATCAATCTTGCATGAAGCAGACATTCTTATAGTTTACACTTTATGAAAATTTTAAGTTTTAGCAATATTCTTTGTTTGTTACTAAACATTTTTACACTGTTAAATCTTATTGTGCTGTTTTAATGTATGTAATTGTGTGAACATTGGATTAAAGGATAAAAAATAAAACAAATACATATTTAACAAGTAGTACAAATATAAGTAGCATTTGATGATATTGAGTAAATTACATAATATAAAAGTATTTCATATCTGAAGCTTCAAAGTTGTCACCTCACTATGTTTAACATTAAACTATATTCTTTCCAGCATACTGTACTCCAGATATACTGTACTTCATATCCCATAATACCTAGACAACTTGCTGATCACATGTAATACATGATGAGATGGTAATTAGTATTTGATAGTCTATAATTTTCAGTTGTATATTGCCATATTAAAATACACTTATTGGGGAAATTAAGCAAATTCTATTTGTAAGTAATCAGTTATCAACAGTAATCCTTTGTTAGGCTTACTCCTTTGCCTCATGTTCCTTTTCAGCTTCTTAAATTCATCTACCACTGTTGCTTCTAGCTCAGGTTTTTCTCCAGTTAACCTTCTGAACCTGGAAATTTTGTCTCCTTATTCAATGTTGTTTTCTGCCAATTATACAGCAATATTTTTCTCAATTTAGGAAATGAGGAAGCTTTATCTAGCTCCATTCCGGTCATTCATTCCTCAGCTTTGATCACCCACCTAAAAGTAAGACAAATATAGCCAAGGTTGATACAAAATATTTTAGTGCCTTAGACATTACAGATAAAGATTTCCCCTGTCTAGTCATGTCCAGCTCTAAGGGCTGTACTCATCTCTGTTAACCAAGGGAATCAGCATTGTCTGAAGACTCTTTCATGATCATGTGGCCAGCATGACTATATGCTGAGGGGCATGGAATGTTGTTACCTTCCCACTGAAGTGGTATCTATTTATCTACTCATATTTGCATGCTTTTGAACTGCTAGGTGGGCAGGAGCTAGGGCAAGGAACAAGAGCTCACACCATCATGCAGTGCTCAGGTCTCAAACCTAGTTCAACATTACATTTAACCACTGAGCCATCATGCCTGCTTATGTCTTAGACATTAAATGCCTATTATCCAAGACGGATAAGAAAATGCTCCCAAAGGCTTCTTTCATCTTAATACTAAAAGTCTAATAATAAAAACGTAGCTAACAAATTGCTCTTCTTGTAAGACACTGGAGTCCAGTTTGACAACCAGCTGTGTCATTTTCCCTGGTGGTAGGACCAGGCCTGAACTTATTTTATCAAGCTGTAGAATGTACTCAGAAAAATCGGAATCCCTGAAAATTTCATTGTCTTCATGCAGTATATACAGGTCAGGATGCTATAGTATGGACAAAACATGACAAAATAGACTGGCTCCAGATTGGTAATGAAGTGCAGTAAGGCTGCATTTTGTCTCCTTATTTATTCAGCCGACATGTGGAATATATACTGTATTAAGGAAAGCTGGTTGAAAGAAGATGGCTGTGGTTTAAAACTGGAAGAAGAAACATCAATAACCTGGGTTTATTTTGATAGTGGAAAATGCAAAGGATATTTAAGCCTTAGTACTAAAAGTCAAAGAGAAGTGTGAAAAAAATTGGGATTAAAATTAAATATAAAGAAGATCGAATTAATGTCCACAGGTAGACAACTAGCCTGAAGATATCAAAGTAATGGATCTTCTATCTTAGGATCAAGTGTCAACAGAAAAGGAACAAGAAATACACTATAGATTAGCACTTGGTAGAGCAACCTTGAAGGCCTTGGGAAAGGTATTCAAATATTGTAATGTCTATACCTAGAAAGACCAGGATCATGCAAGCAACAGTACTCCCTGTGATACCCTAGGGAACAAAAGTTGGACTTAAAAGAAGCAGGATAAGGAGAATGTTGATACTTTTGAACTATGCTATTGGAGAGGACTCCTGGAAATATAGTGGACAGCCAAGAAAGCAAGCTGATGGATCATCAGAAGAAATCAACCCAGAGTTCTCATTCAAGGCACAAATGACCAGGATCAAATGATCCTACTTTGGACACATTATGCAAAGACTGAGCTCTCGTTTCTCTTTTCAGGTTTTAAAGCTTAGAAAGGTGGAAGGGAAGAAAAGAAGAGGATGACCAGCAGCAAAATAGATAGTCATGGTGGCAATATGTGCACTATTAGGAGGTTTGAAATAACAGAGATAGGTTGTCTTATAGACAATCTATTATGTGGTCACTAGGAGTCAAAAATGATGGCACATCATCATCATAATATTTTAAACATATATACACAATAAAAAATACTTTAGCACATACAGGTAGCCCTTGTTTAGTAACTGCCTGGTTGTTCTTAATTTATCATAATTAGAAAAATGTATCACATTTATCAGATATAAATATTTTGTATAAGGGAGATGGATGATAAATAAATAACTTAACAATTCAATCAGTGCCTTGCCCTCCTATATCCAATAATGGTAGATATTTAAACGAGTTCTGAAACATGGCAATTGACCTTCTACACAGAGGGAAGCAATGATTTGATAGAGGATAAGTAGGATAAGTCATGAGAAAAAGTCCAGTGGCCTCTTTTCCTTCGGTACAATTCCAATGTGCCACAGCCAAGCCCGAAATAAATGGTCTTGGTTACCAAACATCTGTTATTCTGTAATTCTGATTATATTAAACTGTCATTAATATAATCATACCCTCCATAAAGACCTCGACTATGTATCAGAATGGTCAATCAAATGGCAACTTCAAATCTCAACAAATAAATGCTCTGTCTTACATATTGGCAAAAAAAATCGGAAAATAAAATACAAGCTAAATAGTCAAGACCTTGTTGAGGATCCAAACTCTGTCAAGGACCTTGGAGTACTCATCTCTAATGGTCTAAGTACTAGCACCCACTGTAACTACATAGCGAAAAGGTATTAAGAGTTGTTAACCTAATCCTACGTAGCTTTTTCTCTGGTAATATCACTCTACTAACTAGAGCATACAAAACTTTTGCTAGACCTCTACTTGAATACAGCTCATCAGTCTGGAACCCATATCATGTATCTGATATTGACACAGTTGAGAAAGTCCAGAAATATTTCACAAGAAGAGCTCTCCACTCCTCTACTCATTGCAGAATACCTTATGCCACCAGACTTGAAACTCTAGATCTAGAAAACCTAGAATTACACCAACTTCAGTCCGATCTAAATATAGTATATAAAATCATACATTGCAATGTCCTACCTGTCAATGAATACTTCAGCTTCAACCATAACAATACAAGAGCACACAATAGATACAAACTCAAGGTTAACCGCACCAAACTTGATTGCAGAAAATACAGCTTCAGCAACAGAGTGGTCAATGTCTGGAATACTCTACCTGACTCTGTGGTTTCTTCCCCAAACCCCAAAAACTTAGACTATTGATCTCACCCCTTACCTAAGAGGCCTGTAGGGTGCATGCATAGGCGCACCAATTGTGCCTACCGTCCCTGTCCTATTGTTTCTTTTTATTTTTCTTATATGTATCCATCTCATGAATTCATAACTATGTTTATACTTATACCTGTTATTTTGTAAGCGCTTGACAAAATAAATAAATAAATAAATAAATAAATAAATAAATAAAAAGTCCAGTGGCCTCTTTTCCTTTGGTACAATTCCTATGTACCACAGCCAAGCCCAAAATAAATGGTCTTTGTTACCACACATCTGTTATTCTGTAATTCTGATTATATTAAACTGTCATTCACATTTGCTGCCCTAGGTTTATCTGGTAGCTTTAGAATAATTCTACTTCTTTCCACCTTTCTTCAAGATGGAGGTAACATCAAGCATCTTACAGGACTTGGTGTAATGTGAAACACTCTGAGTATTCATTTGTAGAAACCACACATCATAGTAATTTAATTTAATTTCAGTAATTTAATAATAAATGTTCCTCAGAATAATGACATTTTCCCAAGCAGCTGAAAGCATCTTTAACACATTCCTGAATTGTTTTGGTTTTTTTCCCATCGGTTCACAGATTATAGTCTTCTGAAAAGTATGTATGAATTGAAAAAATAATGTCCAAAGCAGATGTCCATTATAAAAAGCACAGATGTGAAAGATACTGTGAGGTGTCACTGAGCAGACGTACTTCCATCTAAGGCATCATTGGAAGATGCTTCCCGGTTTTCTGCATTTGCTACCTTTCGATGGAGACTTGCCTTCCTCCCCCCATTGCAGTATCTAGATCCCAAGCTGAGTTGCCTTGTTGGCAATGATTGATTACCCAATTTCTAATTAAACCTGATCCAATCACTTATTATGCAGAGTGGAACAAACAAACTGAAGTCGACTGTCAGGCCTGTGATTGATGATACTGTCAATCCTGCTTTTGTTGTGTCTAATGTCTTGACGCTTGTTACAACCAGGCAAAGCTGTGCTGGACAAAGGGTGCTGTCACTCTTCACATGAATTCACACCCCTGTAAACACACCCAATTTTTTTAACAGAAAAAAATTATTGAGAACAGTGGAGGTTTTGTTTGGGTTAGTCTGCACAATGAGATCAAAGCCCCCGAGACCTGGATTACTTCAGTAGCAGAAAGGGAGGAGGCTAGATTGGCAGGGGGTTCTTGGTATGGTAATAAACCCACCTTGGGGAGAATGACAGATATGACATTAAAGCAAACCTAGCAGGATAATAATTTATTTTCTATTGTCTGCCAGGAAGGATCCTCTTAGCAGCCCTCATTTATAAATTTTTCAGTTTTAATGTTTTAATTATTTAAAATGCAAATAGGAGCAGAAAATATAAATTCCCCAAACAGATCTGACTTCTGAAATCTCATTCACACATCACACATCTTTTTCCTTCTTTCTTTTTTTTAAATCCTGAGCCTTGAGTTTATTTTAGAATGTTTTAGAGTTATGCTTTGTTTCCAAAGACTCCTTTCCAGTGTGCATCACTGTATACAATTGTTAATTTTACCCTTGCTTCAATATAAATATCTGCAGAAATATTTTCAGCATCAAAATTATACCCTCAACATTGTATGTGTAGATCTTTCTCAACTTGATATTTAGCATTTGGGCTAATATTAGGGTATTTCTTATTCTGCCTAATTTTGTCTAAACTACAAAACAAAATATGCCTTGAGAGAGTTCTAAAGTGTGTTAGGACAGGAGAAGCTGGGGGGGGGGGGAGATCAAGTTTGAAAATGGGCCGGATTTGAATAGTGGTTTCAGTGAAAAACATTGTAGAAAAATAATCCCCCAGCGCATTCCTATGGAGAGCAGTTGTTCAGCAGCTTGGAATGTGGCCAGCTCCTCC
Source organism: Notechis scutatus (assembly GCF_049901735.1). Classification (NCBI taxonomy): domain Eukaryota; kingdom Metazoa; phylum Chordata; class Lepidosauria; order Squamata; family Elapidae; genus Notechis; species Notechis scutatus. Next base: position 122,448,766 of record NC_142011.1, read on the forward strand.
AATTTTTGTCTCTTCCCACTTTTTCCCTGATCACATGATCCATAACAGAGCTATTATTAAAGATTGGAAAGAATACTGAAAGCTATATTCTGCATGTTTCTTTATCTTTTAACATTGGGAAGCGGTAGGGAGTGCTTAACAGCTAAATTGTACTCAGGAATCACATACCGTATATTCCATAAAAAAATGAGGTTCCATATAGACCAGTTCTTAGGAAGTAAAGATTGTAAAGAGCTTAATCCAGGGGACTACTTTGAAGTGTTCCATCTGGTCAATTTCAGAAGGACCAGAGATGACCTGGGGAAGAGTTGATGGTCACTTGAATTCAGAGACATTAGACTGGACACAACCTAATCACCTAAGAGGAGAAACCTGGGTAGTGGGGAAAGGTAGCAGGGAAAGTTTGTGGGGAACAGTAGAGAAATAAGAGGGGGCTAAAAGATGATTTGGCAAAAGAAAGGGAAAGAAAATGGGACTATGTTGCATTTCTCTGGCTTGGGAGCGTATGCGGGTGTTGTGTGCAGGTGTGTGGAAGAGGAAAATAATTAGTTGATTGGAAAATGGCAATTGAGGTGAAAAGATCTAGAAAGTGGAGCAAGAGTTTTGTTTGATCTTGGCTAAGGAGGGAACATAGATTTATGTTTTGCGACCCAATCCTCCCTCTGTTTTGTTTTCAGTGTTAGAAGGATCTTCCCAAAACAATTGGTCAAGGTTTCAGGGATCCAAATATTTCAAGCTCAAATAAAGTGTAGGCTTGCATTTTACTGCTTGGATTTTAACTTCGGGTCATAGTCATACTATCTGGGGACTATGAGCAAGTTCCAATAAAGCTAGCCCTCGACTTACGATAGGGATGGGATGCAAATATTTTTACTACCGGTTCTGTGAGTATGGCTAGGTGGGAGTGGCTAGGTGAGTGTGGCTTCTTTTTTTGCAGCAGCACCCCTGCACTCTATTGTTTTGCCTCCTGGGCCTCAGGGAATCCTCCTGGGAGGTCATTTTTGTTCCCAGGATGCTTCCCTGAGGCCCAGAAGGCAAAAAAAAAAAAAAACAGAATGCGGGGGGCCCACGCAGCAACCCCCATGTGCCCCTTTTTGCCTCTTGGGCTTCAGGAAGCCTCCTGGATGAAGCAGTAAGACAGCAAGGGGGATCCTGGCACAGCTTATCATCGGGAGGGAAAAAAGAAATACTGTAAGGAGTGAGTGGGTAGGGGCAGGTGGGGGAGAATGCAGTCAGCAATGTTGCACATGCGCATGATAAGGACTGACTGGGCAGGGAGGGGAGGGACCAGCCAGGGACACTATTTGCTGGTTCTCTGAACTGCGCAGAATTGTAATAGCCAGTTCTATCAAACCAGTCCGAACCGGTAGAATCCCACCCCTGACTTATGGCCACAATTGAGTCCAAAATTTCTGTTGCTAAATGAGGCATTTGTTAAGTGAGTTTTGTCCCATTTTATGACCTTTCTTGCCACAGTTGTTTAAGTGAATCACTGCAGTTGTTAACTTAGTAACACGGTTGTTAAGTGAATCTGGCTTCCCCATTGACTTTGCTTGTGAGAAAGTCACAAAACGGAATCACATGACCCTGGGACACTGCAACCATCATAAATATGAGTCAGTTGCCAAGCATCCAAATTTTGATCACATCACTATGGGGATCCTATAATGTCATAAGTATGAAAAACAGTCATAAGTCATTTTTTTCAATACCATTGTAACTTCAAACAGTCACTAAATAAACTGTTGTAAATTGAAGACTACCTGTAATGATTCTCACTAACAGGTAATCTAGTCCACATTTCCATTTTATTAATGAGGATATCATGACAGATATTTGAGATATTTACCATATAATTTGCTGAGATCAAGGTCCACTATGTCCATAGTATTCCTTTGAATATGCTATTTAATAACCTGATTAAGGATTTTACCTAGATGGATATCAAACTGACAAGTCTGCCATTTCCCAGGTCCTCATTCTAGAAAAGGTATCTTCCTCCCATTTTTCATGAAGACCTTAACAGCAAAAAGAAAGATATTTCAGGATTTTTACATGGAAGGCTATTACCTGACTAAGACAGAATATCAGCAGATAGCCAGAATCTGCAAAGATGAAGTCAGGATAGCGAAGTCTCAGAATGAACAAAGACTTGCAACAAAAGTCAAAGATAATTTAAAAAAAGTTTCTTTCAACATATAAATAACAAGAAAAAAAATATCAAGGAAACAGTCGGTCCACTAAAGAGAGAAGATGGCAAGGAAGTAACAGGCAACAGAGAGAAAGCAGAACTGCTTAACTCATTCTTTGCATCGGTCTTCACACAAAAAGAAACTATAGTTCAACCCACCAAAAACATAACTGTAAAAGACAGACCAGAAATAAAAGTTAAAATAAGTAAAAAAAAATAGTAAGAGAACACCTGTCTAATCTTGATGAACACAAATCACCGGGGCCTGATGGATTACACCCCAGAGTTTTCAAGGAGCTGGCAGAGGCCATCTCAGAACCACTGCACCATATCTTTCAAAAATCCTGGAGCACCGGGGAACTATCAGAGGACTGGAAAAGAGCAGATGTGATTCCCATCTTCAAAAAAGGAAAAAAAAAATAGACCCAGGAAACTATAGACGAATCAGCCTAACATCAATACCCAGGAAGATACTGGAAAAGATAATAAAAAAACAGATCTACCAACATCTAGAAACAAGTAAAATAATAACTAGTAGTCAGCATGGATTGTTAAGAACAGATCATGCCAAACCAATCTTATTTCATTCTTCAGCGAAGTGACTAAGTTAATAGACCAGCAAAATACTGTGGACATAATATATTTAGATTTCAGCAAGGCATTCGACAAAGTAGACCACAACCTACTTCATAGTAAGCTAGAAAAAAGTGGAATAGATAGCACCACCACTAGGGACTCGCAACTGGCTGACAAACTGTACTCAACGAGTAGTCCTAAATGGCTCTAAGTCTACATGGAGGGAAGTAAGCAGTGGGGTGCCACAAGGTTCCGTCTTAGGCCCAGTACTCTTCAATATCTTCATTAACGACTTAGATGAGGGAACTTACCAAATTTGCAGATGATACTAAGCTGGCAGGAATAGCTAACACCCAAGAAGATAGGCTCAAGATCCAGATGGATCTTGACAGACTAGAACAATGGGCCGTATCTAACAAAATGAAATTCAATGTAGAGAAAAGTAAAGTCCAACACTTAGGCAAGAAAAACCAAAAGTACACATATAGACTGGGTGAAACCAGGCTCAATAGCAGTAGCTGTGAGAGGGATCTTGGAGTCTTAGTGAATAACCAGCTAAATATGAGCCAGCAGTGTGCAGCAGCAGCCAAAAAAACTAATGCTATCCTAAATTGTATTAACAGAGGAATACAATCAAGATCAAGGGAGGTACTAATACCACTCTATAAAGCCTTAGTAAGACCACATCTAGAGTACTGCATCCAGTTTTGTTCACCACGTTATAAATAAGATGTTGAGACTCTAGAAAAAGTACAGATAAGAGCAACTAGGATGATTAGGGGACTGGAGACTAAAATATACAACGAACGGTTGCAGGAACTGGGCTTGGCTAGTCTAGTAAAGAGAAGGACCAGGGGAGACATGATAGCGGTCTTCCAATATTTGAGGGGCTGCCACAGGGAAGAAGGAGTCAAGCTATTTTCTAAAGTGCCCGAAGGCCAGACAAGGAATAATGGATGGAAACTGAACAAGGAGAGGTTTAACCCGGAAACAAGGAGAAACTTTCTGACAGTGAGAACAATCAACCAATGGAACAGCTTACCCTCAGAAGTTGTGGGAGTACCATCACTTGAGACTTTCAAGAAGAGATTGGACTGCCATTTGTCAGAAATGGTTTAGGGTCTCCGCTTGGGCGGGGGGGTGGACTAGATGACCTACAAGGTCCCTTCCAACTCTGATTATCTGTTATCTGTTATCTATTTCCAGGGTAAGGCAGTCACTTTTATGTTTCCTATTAAACATAATTCCTATTGACTTGAACAAGATTCCTCTGGAACATGATTATGGCCATTTGTTAAAGCTGCTTGTGTAAAAGTTTGAGAACTCAATTACAAATCTAGTAGAACATACAGATACAGATCTCTTTTAAGTGTAAAGGAATTTTCATATTCATTTTTCACTACCGCCTCAATTACCAAGTAATTTCTGTTGGAAAATACCATGATTATTTCAGATTTCTGCTATGAACAGAGCAAGGCCCCACAGTCCAGTCTGACTGGATGTGTTTAAAATTTCATTGATTAAGGAGCAGGGGAAAGCAAGATATTTTCACAGCTGTATAAATGGAAGAAAATAAGCAGGTAAGAGGTTTATTCAAAATACATCCCTCACATTCAGGAGACAGGTTGTAGCAACATTGAAAAGATATATTTCATTGTTTCATAATGAAGCTTTCATTTCTACCTCTTGGCATAGGACAAATAATCATGAGTAACAGGTTGCTTATTAATGCATTAAAAAGAAGAGATTTCCATCTTTGCCATAACTAATAATTGCAATTCTTCCATAGAGTTGCTAAGCTCTGTGTTCACTACCTATTCCTGAATTCTACTGAGTAACAATAATTTCTAAAATAAATTCCAGGAAGATTGAGAAGATTGCCCTGAAATTCCATTCTTTCCATTTTCTGTCTTTTGGCTACCTACAAAAAAGCCATTCTGAAATATATATACCTGCATCAAGAGGATGAGGAGATCTTGCATTATTTACTGATCTTCAACTCACTTATATAGTAAAACATTAATCAGGCATTTGTTTGTCTCTGTTGACATTTTATACCCTACTTTTCTGCCTTAAGTTTACTTAGGATACCAAAAAGGCTTGGCTGAAGAGACTAGTCTTGATTCCTTTCCCAGGCAGTGGGATGGTGGCTTTCGTGACTGAGAATGGTCAAGAGCCTTCACAGCACTTGGCATTTTACTGATACTTTTTTTTAATTTAAAGATAGGGATTATTTAGTTCTAAAACATGTTTAGTCATGTATCAAAAACATAGGGCCATGTGCTTCCTGGGTCTGATCCCAGCATGTTGATGGATCTGATGCTCACAAAGCCAGACTTCGCTAAGATGAGTAGCAAAGTATGAAGGAAGGCTTGAATACGAGTAGAATTGTTAAGGTGTGAAGGTTCCGCTTATATTTAAGTGACTGTAAGATATGGATTAGCAACTATGTCATTTAGATTCTCTATGGTATTTATATGCTGTCTGTTTCAAAATTCTGGAAAGCATCCCTTCTGATCAGCAGATTCTAATAGGTATGCAAAAGATTTTTTCTATGATTCATTTGATTCTGCTTAGGCTTTCCTTGCTATGGGTTGACTGCTGATCCTAGTCAATGGATCTGAGTTCTTGGAATAAAAAGCTTACAATCTAGCCTGAATATATTAATCATGCTGACACAAATCCATTTCCGAAACATAAGAAAAATACAATTTCTAGAAGCACTGAATACAAATGTTTTACACTGAGGGCAATGGGAGGCTAATGTTAACACATAAACCCTGAAAAAGGCTAAACTTAGCCTTTGGAAAGGTTAGTTTAGGCCAACACTTAATGGAACATTCAACTTTCAAATTTTCACTTCAATTAATTTCTTGAAATTCAGTGTCTGATCCCAGTGACAGTTGCCTCTGGGTTCTTCAGAGCAACTGCCAAGGAAAAAATTATCTGACACATATCAAACAAGCAAGAAATGACACTGGACAACATTAATCAAAACTTTCTCATTTCCCAAAGAATTAAGCATTAAATAATTAATTCCAGCACTACAGGCAGCTGTAAAAGAGGTTTTGCGCCTCCCCGCTGGTAAGAATTTGTCCTTGTCTAAAAGACTAGATTGATATATTTATTATTTATCAGATTAATCATGGCCAGGAACATTATAGATTGGCAGTCAGACTCTGCCAGTTATATTGTAGGGGGCCTGTTACTGGAGATTGGAAAGAACTTGGTGTATCAGCAACATTCCACAGCGAAGGGAAGATGTGTGTTTGCCCTCTAGCATTTTCAGAAAGGTTTGAAGATGCTCCAGCATTCAAAGGGAAATCTGACACACAGAGAAAGGGATGCTGAAAAGGGTCATTGATCCAACACCTTAGTGAGGGATGCTAACACCCACCCATTTCTGCTTGCTAAGGAATGCACTGAAGCTCCTTTGATAGGTTCGGAGGGGGGGAGAGAATACCAGCTGACTGGTTTACATAACACTGTCCATTTCCATCACAGATATTATCTGTAATCAACACATTCTACCCCGCCCCCTGTCAACCTGCCCAATAGATATACTTTTTTCACTAGTATTTTTTCAACTGTCATAGTAGTACAATTAATCGTACTTTTAACGTTCATTTTCTTTGATGGCTGCCTGTTGATTTGAATGGCAGAATTCACGTGCTGATCAAGCAACTAAACATCAAATGCATCTGATTGTTTCCATTGGGCTGAGAACATAGCAGAACAATAAAGAATGCCATTGGGTAGCATTTTTGTTTACTCCCAACTGCATTTGGGTTCACCAACTGATTTTTGTGGCCTCTATATCCTCAATATCATCTGTAAGCTTTCTTGTTATTTAGAGGAAGAAAATGTATAGAAACAAAAATTTAACACTATTTTTAAAGAGGTAGAGGGGGAAAAAAATGTTTCTCCTTCAAAACCCAGGAAAGGACTCAGAATTCCCATCTAGGGAAAATAGCCCTGCCCATTTTGCATATGCCCCACATGTTCCAATTCACACCTGAAAATGTTAACCATGACTTTCCCAACAAGAGGTTGCTCATCACTGCCCTCTTTAGTGGCTGCTCAATGAGAAAAGAAACATTGATGTAATTTTGTTATTGTTGTTATTTGCCGGGGGATTCTTAGATCTTACTGAAGTCAATGTTACTTCTGTCTTTCTGCAGAGATCAAGAGGGTTATAGGTCCCAAGTCATAGTCACAGCAATCTTGTAGATAAACACCCAGTGTCATTTTTTTTTAATCTAGGGGCCTTAAAAACTTAATAAATTAATAAATGTTTCTGTACACATTTTCCTGCAAAGAGCACACAAAGCATATGCCTTATCTAAATATACGTGTTTCTGAATTGCATTTAGCCTTAAAAATGTATTTGCTCTGCCTTGGAAGCCAAGGGCTGCCTTTTAAAGTTGAAGGGAGGCCTGGTATTCAAAGGCTTACTAGGCACACTTATCCAGAGCCCTGCATCTGGTCAATATACACCACAATTTGCAAAAAGCAAATGGCTCAAAGCAATGCCAATACCACATGTGGTTTGTGAAGTTCTGCAATCAGGTTCCCATGCATAGCTGAAGGGCTGTGTGAGCACAGCTTAAAAGGGGGAGCATAATCAGTTGTGCAGGCCTATATTACCCAGTTCAGCTTTTTTTTTTTTTTTTTGGCAGCATGCGACTAAAACAGCCTGATGCTGCTTAATCTCATCTTCTGCAGTCTTGAAATACATGCCACCAGCTCTTGATTTTATGATAGAAATAGATATCCTTTGGGGAGGAAGTCAAGCTGTTCACAGGCCAGAGACTCTACAGAAAACAACTGTTGTCAATAGAATCCAGTTCTGCACAAAAATAAAGTAAAAATCTCTTCCTTCTACCTGCTCTGGTTTTTTTTAAAACTGATTTTCATTTAGTTCAATGAAGCATAATTTGTTTTCTATATTTTTGCAAAGGAGAAGAGAATTGTGGCAAACTCCTGAACAGGATGTTTTATTCTTGCACTTAGTTATGAAATGATCAAAGACTGTGTGTAATCATTTAGTCCTCTCAGCAATTGCCTGCACACTTCCTGTCTTCCCATGTTTCAGTTAAATCCCAAGGGAATAAAACTAGGAAGGAATTCTTTGGATTGGATAGTTAGAGATAAGAAACAGTGAGCATTCAGATACATTCCATAGTAATGAAAAGATGACTAGGAAACAATAACAGCAGTTAAGATCTTTCACTGCCTCTAACAATAAAGCAAGCTCAAAAACACCCAAAAGAACAATTCTGAAGAAATTTCCCAGCAACCTGAAAATAAGGTAAACAAAGTTTGTTTCATAGAGGAAAAAAAATCTGAAAAATCACAAGGCAGGGTTTGGCACCACATTAACACATTCCGATCTTAGTTGCACACTGCAGGCTATTCCTAGCTCAACTACTATCTAAGCCTAAAACTCTCTAGGGCTGAGTTGTTGTTGGGGTTTTTTTTTTAAACAGCTGCAGCCTTTCCTTGGTGTGCCATTTTCCCAGAGAGTACTTGCTCTAGTTGGTCCCTTGGGTAACCATCCCTGTTTTAAGGGGGAAAAAACATAACCAATCATGCAAGCTCTTAAGTGAGTTGTTATATTCTAGTCTCATTCCACCAAGCTTTGAATTCTCTGTCTCCAGCCCCCTCTTCTGATCTTATAAGAAATTAACTAATGCAAAACTTTATTTATCATGCATTGAGTTTTGTTTTTTTTACAGAGTGCAACTTGAGATTCAGTAAACCAAATGCCCACCTGTCAATTAAAATTTCTCTCTGGATGGGAAAATTAAAGAGGGTCGTCAGTTCACGAGTAATGAGATAAGAGAGTCTGAGAAAAAAAATCTGAAATTGTGTGTGTGTGTGTGAGTGTATGTGTGTATTCTTCTGGATATTTTCAGAATATTTGGATGACAGCTTAGGTCAAAGTGTTGTATAGTATTTAAAACAACTGCAGTAAGAACAAAACAAAATAGCAAAATTTGGAGAAAAAAAGGCAGATATTGATGCCACTTCTATTGGAAAGAATCTCTTCCCCCAGAAAAACAACAACTGTTTTGGACCAAATCCGTGTACTCTGTTATAAACATGGGTAATTTTATAATGTGGAATTAAGTGTCTGTCAGAATACACAGTGGTTTCTGCCATGGGACTAAAATGTTTCTACTTTGGAGTTCATTTCATTTTCCATAAATGTAGTATATACCTACATAATAAGAAACTATAGATATTATTGATTATCATTAACTTTTTAACAAACATAGTGATTTATTACCAACAGGCTCTTTCTGCAGTGGACAGCCATGATTTCAAGATAGAATTTCCAAATATCACTGAATGTCTCCAAACATAATGCCTGGTGGGCCAATGTTGCTTGGGCCTTAAAGCTAAGTTGAATCAAGCCTGATTAGTATCTGGATGAGATTCTTCTGGGGAATACCAGGGTCATTGGCTACACTCGGATGTTTAGAGTTTGATTTGAAAGAGACTTTACCTATGAATGCTGAATGTTGGGAATACAGAAAACAGGAAAAACTGCTGCCTGAATATCCTTCATATAAGTTCTAGGACATTCTGGTTTGACACTCTTGGAGAAGCAAAAGGCCAGACTAGTTAAGCCTTCAGGCAGATAGCAAGACTTTTAACCTGTCATGTTTCCATCACCTATTTTTGCAAGGGCAAATGAAGAGGTGAATACTTTTCTACATGATTGAAATTTCAGTTTATATACATTTGTATTATCAAGACATCACTTTAAAATATTTCAGTTAGAGGAGTTAGGTTTGCAAAAGACAGTTTTCTACTTGGCTGCTGTTGAAATTGTTCTGTCATCTTTATGATAGGATTTCCGGATAAGGAATTGACCATTTTCAATTTAACTGAGACAACATGGTTTTTGCTGGTTACTATGTTGGGAATGGGAGAACTATAAATCTATTAAAGGGTTCCATCAATGAGCTGTAGATTGTCTCATGCTTTTTGTTTTGAAAAGACACAGAACAGCTTTTTAAAAATACAAAAGAAATCCATGTTAAGATTGTCATTCTGTGCTATTTATAGTGGACCGTTTCTCTGTAATGGACTGTTTAGTTTAAGTCCAAAGTCAAAGATCATAGAAAGGAAGCATAGGTGTTTTAACATTGTCCATTATCAGTTAGCAACCAGAGGCCACCTTTCTTCCCCACCATAATACTCTATCTATATCTACTTGCATTATATTTTTGTTTCTGAATTCTACATTGGATTTTTATTTCTGTTCCTGTAAAATACCATACAGCTTCTTTAACTTCATTCATTTTTCTCTCCCTCTCTTAAAATGCACTTCCTCTTTTATGATTCTGAGTCAGATAATTGTCCAAATCCATTTCATCCAATGGTAAAAATTTTCATTGCTCAGTCACAAGCATTTATTTTGTTTTGGTTTAAGACAGCTGCTATTATGAAATGTTATAGGATCAGATAGGAGGAAAGTAAATCTCTTTTTTAATTTTCAGACACAAAACCACTGTGATACACTTCTTATTACTACTGAATAAACTAAACTAACTGAAAGAATGTCAAACATTCATGCATAATACACAACATTCAGCTGAATATGTTAGATTGAAAGGTAGAATATACATTTTAATAGTGATTAAATAAAGATGTAATGCACCTAAGAGCAGTTTGAAACATTTTTATGTAACAGTTATAGCACACAGAGTCTTTTGGCACGTAGATTATTTCAGTTTTTACCCTTGGTAAATGATAAATGTTACATAGAAATAGGCAACATTTATACTTTTTTCAAGAACTTGAAATTTTTAGAAAGTTGGGGAAAGCAAAACTGTACAAGTTATCCATCTGTCTTAAACATGTAATTTTGAAGTTGTGCTCATTCATTTATGTGCTGACTTAGGGCTGCGAAACCCTTCCCGTCTTTTTGAAGAAATTCCTCAGATTTACTGATACATGTCAGGAATATGCACAATGAATTTTGCTTCCTGCAAATGGAAATTATTATTCTTTCCTCCTTCCTTCTTTCCTCCCTCCCTCCCTCCTTCCCTTTCTTCGAAGTAAAGAATTTAAAGCATTTGGAAATGGGAGAAAGTAAATACATCCCTAGTCACACTGGTAAAAAAATTCTCTGTGCAGAAGAACAAGCTATGAAATGATAGCTACAAAACAGAATCACTGTAATGTGAAAGTTGGAATGCAGGAAAACAGTGTACGATTGTGCCTTTCTTTCTGGTGCTCTCTGTCTCTCTCTGTTTCTCTCTCTCTCTCTCCCCCTCTCTGTTTATCCCTGATGAAAACTGAAACTGTGGTTTTGTTTTGCTTTTTCCCCTCAGAGACAGGACTGCCACCTACAGCACATGTTCTCTGCTCAATAGCAATTCTATGCCAATAAAGGAAAGCATGGTTTCTTTTATTGTCCCAAGAGGCAATTTTGTCCAGTTTCACAAGAAGCACTTTTGCCGGCATTCAGGTGACTCACCACAACAAATTCAATTATTTTCCTGTAAGTGGAAGCTTAACTTAAGTGAACAAGGATCATTACAATTTTTAAGCAGCAAAGAAATCACAATCAAGATAATAATCCTGACATTTATTCACAGAACTGTAATTATATTTTAATGCAAAAAGAAACTCTGCTCTTTATACATTCCTGCCACATCAGCAGTGATGCAAAAGTAGAATGTTAAAAAGGAAACCAGAACATTCCTTACTTCTATCTATTGTCCATTAAAACAAAAACACCGAAGAGAGGTGATTTGACTATGAGGCATTCAAGTAATTTCTTTGCTTTGATCTTCCTGACTTGTCTATAATAGATATAATATTCTTTACTTCCAACGATATCGTGTCCTCTGTTCTTTCTAGCCTCTGCTGGATGGTTACCACTTTCCCTTAGGGATGAAAGAGATTTTAATTGAGGCAATCGGAGGAAATTTGTATTCTTTTTATTTGAAGCCTTTCTTCCCTGTTATGTATCTTTATAAATTGCAAATATATCTAGCTTGTAATTTAAAATATAATTGTACTTTGTTCAGAAGATACAGGGATGAAAAGCAGAGGGCACCCTATCACAGTAGTCTCTCCTACTACAATAAAAAAGAAAAGAAAAGAGAGGGAGGGGAAAATAGAATGAAAGGAACAAAAACAGCATGTGTCAGTCTAAAAAAAATCCATTTGTGATCACAAATGAAACATTTCCAATCTCATAATGGGTAGATTGCTTGGTTTTATTACCAGTCATGCAAAACAAGACCTCATCAAAAGGAAAGCTACACAGAGGTCCCATATTTCCATTAAAATAATTTAAAAAGCCTTTTTTTTCCCACTGAAAGAACCCATTTTGCAAGATGATTTAGCTCAAAATCTGCTGGGAGTAACCCTTTGACATAAAGTCATATTGTGTTGGAGTTTAGTCCTAAATTCATACATCAATTATTTACTGTCAACGCAGATTGTATAAGTGTAGAAAATTACTAGGAATGATATTTTCTCTCAGGCAGAAAGAATGTGATACAGCAAAAACATCCCACCTAATGTGCTGTCCTACTGTCCACAGGCCAGAATTACTGATGCATTAGAAAAGAGTGTGCCAGGGCAAAAGAGAACAGGGGAGGGGAAGAGGAAAGAAATAGGCAGGAGGGAGATGGACACATTATTTTAAACCTTTCATAACATCCATAAATATTTCATAACAAATAAATAAAGAATGTTGGGCTTGTTTGGAAGACAGCTGTAGCCACACGGTTCAGTGCTTTGCAAAGCCCCAGAGATCCTGCACTTACCCCACACTTAAGCCCCCCATTTCTTTTTAATCATCCACTCCGGGCATTGTGGGTAAGGAAAGCCTTTCAGGTGAGGCAAAAAGCTGGAGGTTATGTGGATGATGAATGCTCTTTTTAAAAAAATCTCCTTGTTCTCCTCTCTCTCTCTTTCTCTCTCTACTTTCTTTTCTTCCTGTGATATAATAATAATGGTTTTTCCACATTAAATAATCTCTTGGCTTTGCTGAGTTTTTCACACAGAATAACATTTGCCTTTTTCAGCTTATGATTTTAATGTTAGCCTTCTTTGCTTTATAATGAGTGTTTCATTCATATACCCGATAATATTAAAATATATTTGTGTCCAATTGTATTGATATCTCTTTGTTCATCAGTTTACTAGCAGCCTAACTTTATTTCAAAACTTATTGCAGATCTCCAAAATCATCCTAATTATGGAAAAGAGAAAGCTGCTCTCTTGTATCCTTACTTATATTTTTATTCCCCCTCAAGACATAGTTCTGTCTTCAGCAACCCTGTGAATTAGTTAGGAAGAATTTGGTGGTTTTTCAGGGCTGGGGAAGTATTTAAAAATGAGTATCCTTGCTTTTACTCCAAAAATCAGGTCTTCAACCATTATGCTATTCTGGTTTTTCCATAACCAGGGACTTCACAGAATTAGAAATAAACTAAACCAACTTCCTGCCTGTCTTTGCTTTATAAAAAATCCAGTGCAAGAGAGACTGTCACTTTGGAGGACAGTCTGTTTTAATGCCCCATGTTCCTTATTTCACCAAGTTGATTCTAGTCTATATCTAAATCATTTTTTTTTTTACTTTTGGACTGAATCTATTGATTTCTGTCTTGCTCTTTGGAGCAACATAAGGATGAAATTTAAGTAGAATGATACAGTAGCTCAAACAACAGATTAAAGGTATAATGAAAGCATAACAAATTGCCAAGGATATTATTAATCATTATCATTATTCTTTGGAATTTGAAAATAATATAGACTTGAATGCTGTTCTCCTTGTTGGGGAGAGTAGTGGTAGCAGAACAATTTGTTGAGCAAAATGTCTCGGATTGACCAAGCCAGGATTAACCTTCAGTTCTTACAGGGCAATGATGCAGCCAAGTTACTTCATGATCAAATCATAAACATTTTTTATAGTAAAGGACATTTCAACCATTTAGCGTTGCATTAGCAGTTATATCTAGCATATATAGATATTAAATGTTTATGAATTTTCTTCAACCAGGGAACTTTCTAATAATGAAATGCAAATATGCTCTGAATGCATGTAAAACTTCTCTAACACAGAGATCCCTCAGTAGTTCAACTTATATAGAAAGTTTTCATTTAGAATGTCATTTAGGCCAGTTCAAGATATTTTCTTCTACCTACCCACTAATCAAAATCAAAGGTTCCTCAAAGAAATGGAAAAGTGCTAAAAAAAAAATTATGAGATTTTTCTTTAAACCTGCCCCTGTAGGTTTTTTTTATGTTGCTGGTGGATTAATTATGCAAGAGGAAGGAATCAATGTGGTATGTCTAACATACAAAATGCAGGCAATGCCTTGCAGGTTTTCAAGTGTTGACCTTGTGACTAACCTGACAATGAAAGTATCAGTCTAATTGTTGTTATTTATAGCATCTCCAACATTGTAAATTTTTTCATGGGAATGTTTCAGAAAACTTGAATCCTTATGTTGCTTCAAGGACTTTCTCTGATTTTACTCATCTTTGAAACTGTGTTCAGACGTATCTTTCTTAATTGTGGCATCCAAACTTCAGAACACTAAAGACATTCATTTGTTTTTTTTTTCCACTAAACATTTTTAGATATACTCTTTTGATTATTTATACCACTGAGGAGTTGAATGTCCTAGTTGTGCCAATTGTGTTTTGAGGTTTAGGGTTTTAACACAAAAATCTAAGCCAAGGTTTGGTTTTTTTTTAAAGGGTGTATAGGGCAAATTTGGGAGACTGATGCCGATACCTGGCCTGACATGGGCTCCTAATCAATGCGATTGCATTAGGCTAGTTTATACATTCATATCTAAAATTACCTGTAAGTATCAAGTATTTCATGGGCAAATACACCACATAATTTCCTAAAAGTTAGTCTAACATTGAAATAGAGATCCATAAGCCAGCATAATTGCCCTTCATATCTCTCTAACATTCAACAAATATGGGCAGGAGAAAAGTCCAAGCTGTAAACTTATGCCAGGTCCCATTCAGAACACTGATGACTAGGATACTGTATCTTAAGCACTATCTAATCCCATGCAAACCCACTTGCCACTTCTTTTCAATGACTCTTCCTACTACATTTCTTTCTACTACCTGAAATAGAATGCTCAAGTATATTACACAGTTTATTATAGTAGTAGTAGTAATAGTAGTAGTAGTAGTAGTAATAGTAGTAGTAGTAGTAGCAGTAATAGTCAATATTCCCTTTTGTATTTCCATTTTGTTCCATAATGCAGCACCAACTGGCATTTATAGGATTCCCTCAGGTTCACTAATGTTGTGTTTTTTACTTCAGAAACCGGTTGCTTCGTATTAACTTGGACCATACCCTTTGCTTGGTCTTCTGGGTCAGAGGTCTCCAACTTGGGAACTTTAAGATTTGTGGACTTCAACTCCCAGAATTCTCCAGCCAGCTGGCTGGAGAATTCTGGGAGTTGAAGTCCACAAGTCTTAAAGTTCCCAAGGTTGGAGACCTCTGTTCTGAGTTGCAGTACCAAAAGTGTGTAATGTCTTCCACAAAAATATCTATATGCTTATTTTGGGTTCTTAACAAAAAACTAAACACATAAAAAAAATTAAATTATCAACTTCCAGTTTGCAGGAACCAAACTGGGTTGATCGCCAGGACCAGAAGTTTAGTCTTCCAAGCTTTCAAACTCATGTTGGAGCCCATCTTCAGGAAACTTCTCTCTACAGGAAAGTGTGCTGTGGGATATTCTACGCATAGTATATATGTGGTGCCTAGTTCAGTGTGGCTTTTTATTGGGGTGTTGATGGTTGGCTATTAAGTTGTTGTTTCTTATGCTGCCAAATTCTTAGTTCCTAAGTACCTAAGTCATAGAAATCCCCATGGTCTAAAACAGGGTATTTGAAATGCCAGAGTTTATTATATGTTGCTACTTGGCTAGTGTGATAGGTGCCTTTGAGGGAGAATATTTTATTTTATTTATTAGACTTGTTCGCCACTCATCTCACTAACAGTTGACTCAGAATTATTTTCTATTACATTAATGAATTGGTTATTTTAAAACATCATTGTTGGGAGTTGCCTTAGAAACAGACTAGATTTTGGGGGCGGCATCTTCATCTCCAACAATATTACAATTATTTCACATGAATCCCTCCTTATACACATGCTCCAAATATTGTTTTTTATAATAACCAGCAATGACATTCATTCTTTGATACCATTGATGAAATCACATTCTAAGAGTTTTCTGCTGTGTACTCAAGGCAAATTTATAACTTTTGCTGGATAAAAATATGAATTCAGATGCAATACAGAAAAGAAAAATTTGTACCAGGCTATGGGAGAATATTTAAGACATTTTATCTTGGGGGCTTCTGGCTTGTTCCTCATCGGAGTCAGTGTGGAATCCGCGATCATGTACGGTTTCACCCGAGTTCACTTGCTGGAGGGTTCCGATTGGGACCGGAGCCATCCTGGTGGGTGTTGAAGAAGGGGGAAATCACCTGGAGGGTCGAGGGGAGCCACTCCCAAAGGCAAGCTGCAGCGGTGGTCTTAAAATGGCCACCACAAAGATGAAGAACACTCCGGGAAACTAAGTTTTGTGCTGGAGAGAGAAGTAGCAAGCAGAGTGTAAACCAGGCAAAGGACATGGCTTTTGAGGTACCCCAGTATTAAAGGGCTATTTTGGAGGAAAGTGTGTGGAAGCAGCTACCAGAGAAAGTGAGAAAAAAATGGGTTTTTAAATTTGGATTTGATTATTCTGTTGGACTAATCTGGAGGAGAAATTAAAGGAAAATACATAAACACAACAAAGGTTTAAAAATTAAACTGGACAGATATTGAACTGTGGGCATTCAAAGGGCATAACTAAATGCTGGAATTGAATGTGTTGAAAAGAATAGCTAATGATTGAAATTAGCGAACTTAATAAAAATATTATATTCAACAAAGAAAGTTAAAAAGAAAAAGACTCAAGAGCGCCTCCTGATGGTACAGGAAAACTTTAGTATGTTTTAAAATGAGCGTCTGCTCTTTTTGAGACTTTGGATTTTGGAACTTGAAAGAAAATAAAAGGAACTTTACTATTGCCAGTAACTTGGGAAACACTTGAGAGGCCAATTAGAGGATTCAGAATAAAGACTCAAGAGTATGAATTGTTGAAAATAAACTCAAAAGATATTGGCTGAAATAATATACTGGACTCTGAGATTGAATATATCTACTAAAGAAGAGGATTTCAGCTATTAAGGAAGAGGAAAGAAAAAGAAAAATGAAGATATAATGGAGGAGCTACTTGTTGATATAAGACTGGACTCACAAAATATAAGATCGGATATGCAAGATACAAGGGACATGATAAAAATCAAACTTGAAATGTGTAATTATGTACTACAGAAATTAGAAATGGTGACTCAGCATACACAAGAACATAATAAACCAGAGGGGAGGAG